>NC_086359.1:3800630-4098130 GCF_036324505.1 Eleginops maclovinus
GACCCTCAGGACAACACCTCGCTCTGTTGTATTTGTTTGATTGGAGAAATATTGGAAGTAAGGCCCTGTTTTTAAAGGCCATGCATGTTGAAAACACATTGAGCGATTGATTGGTTAGTGTAACAGTTCAAGCTTGACCAGGTGTGCTGCTTTTTATCATTTATTGTCCCACGCATTGTGCCGATGTCCCGCATTTGATTGACAGTTGCCCCTTTAAAACTTGGCTTAAGAAAACAAGAGAGGGCTTTCACCATTAGCTGAGTCAGATGTCAATCAGTCAGCAGAGAAATGTATTTACTTATGGGTGAAGCCACGGAGGGCGACTTCCAGAGAGGTTTTGTGAGGTGAATACGTTTTGAAGCGATACTTCCCGAAGAAGAAGAAACGCCAGCCTCGAAAATATCTATCTGTGGATTTATCCTTCTTGAAACCAAACAGATGAGGAAACAGCAGCTGATTTAATAAACGTTTACCACACTGTGCAGCACTCGGATGATAGTTTGTTAGAAAAAAAACACAATTTAAAGGAAATATATTTAATTCCTTCACTTGCATAGTTTGTGCAAACAATTAAACCAAAGTAAAGCGTTGGTATTTATATTCATAAGCGAATAGTTTCAGTAGAAATGTTTATTTTTGAGGGTTGGATAGATAGTAGCTCTTAGCATCGAGTACCATGTCCCGCACAAACGTCCTCTGTTTCCAACATATGGCTATACAATTACATAAAGGTCTGTAGCAACATCCTCATTTCCTTTATTCCTAATGAAACAACAAGTGTTCAGACCCTGCTGGTAGCACATTATACTATAAGAACGAAAAGCTGCTACCCTTATGTCTGCAAGAACCCTGCTGTCAGTACAGAGATGGGACAGGCTGAGATTGAGAGGAAGTTGAGGTGAAAAAGTTCACAGACTCTTACGTCATCTGAACCGAGATGCCCTCCTCTCTTCAGAACTCACCGCGCTGCCCCGACTTCTCTCCTCCTCTCGTCTCTCCGCATCGATCTCCACCTGGAGTCGGATGATGATCGGAGCCGCTACGCCTCAAAGAACAATTAATTGTGCATGTGATCGATGTTCATCCGGAAATCAATAGACACTCTGCTCTACGTCTGTTGTAGTGTATCAGTGTGTGGAAGAATGATAGTGTGTGTGTGTGTGTGTGTGTGTGTGTGTGTGTGTGTGTGTGTGTGTGTGTGTGTGTGTGTGTGTGTGTGTGTGTGTGTGTGTGTGTGTGTGTGTGTGTGTGTGTGTGTGTGTGTGTGTGTAAACGACAATATGTCCTGCGTTTATATCCTCTCTTATCTGTTTTGCTCATGAAACGGTTGACTCCTTTGACTCTGTTTGTCCAACTAGAAAACTTCTTTGCTACGGTTGAGTTTCGTGCTCGTTTGAATTACTGCTTGTTTAGTTTTCAGACATGAACCAACAATAATAAGCTCTCTTGTGGAAGAATAATCTAATCACATATGTGCATGTGCATGTAACACGCAGATTGGACACGTATGAGCCTCTAATAACTTCAGATATAGAAGAAAACCCTCATTTCGGCTTTGTTTTCTGCTTCTGTTGATTTGCTGTATGGATGAGGAGACTCTAGAGTAGAGAATGTAATCCTTCAGAACGTCTTGGAAGGTGTAGATGCATTTATTTTGAATGCAACACCTTTTTCATACATGTTCTGATATATCCTGGTCAGCAGATCAGTGTGAAGGGAGGAGGAACCGACAGAAGAATCCCAGTGATCTGCCTTGTCATGTGGATTTGCACACCCCCAACAAATCTTCAAGGTGAACAACTTTCCCGCTGAAGCTCTGAGGAGAGCCGAGGAGGTCAAGTGGGATATCAAGGAGTTTCATTTACCTTTAAATAGGAAGTATGCAAAGCTATGAAGATGTTTCTAATATTTGCACCTTAACTGCACGCTGTAAACAGTGTTAAATCAATGGTGCTACATTAAAGTTAAGTTGTAAGAAAACGCAGGAGAAATAAATGTGACGGGCGAGGCCAGCAGAGCGGCCTCATGAAAAAGTAAAAAGGAAGTCTTCACCCATGACGGGGGGGCTCTCCTCCTGAAGCCTACTTCTGCTGCTGGGTGGGTGAGGGAGGGGGGGTGTCGTGGAGCCAGACTGGGACAAACCTCCACCTCCCACACCCCCCCCCCCCCCCCCCCCCCCCTCCTCTTCCCGGGCCAAAGTCAGACAGAGCAGCAGGATGCAGAGATGAATTTTTGATTTGGGAAATGGAAAAAAGGATAAAAAATACATCATAAAAAACATGATAGCACTATAGAGTGTCGCTCACCGCTGCATGCAATACAATCACAAGATTCAATATGATTTAATACATTTTTGGACGCCAAGCTAATGTCTTTTGGCTTAAAATCGCTGTAAAAACTTTAAATCTTGCCAAGTGTATTCGTCTAATATTTAGTCAGAATACATTTATACTTCATATAAGACAGAATAACCTAAGAAGTAAAAATGCAGGGAGATATAGGGTCTTGTTTTTAGCCCTATCTCAGATGAAACAAGTATTATTACTTTGGAGCATTTCTGGCTGATTTTCTAACAAAACATTTCCTGATTCTGTTCAAATGTAGTTCAAAATACGTTTTCCAGCTAATTACAAGATCTAATTTATCTAAATATCCCATCTTACTCCAAGAAATGTCACAAAGCACATTTTCCCTTGTTCTATCGGCAGTTTGTTGTACTTATTAATTACTTACCTGTTTTTATGATTATTTTACCTGATTTTGGAGCAGCATTTGTTCCAGTGATTGTAGGCCAATACGTAAAGAAAGAAAGAAATAGTATAAAAATACTTTTCTCCTAATTCATATCCGTGTTTCATCTATAAAGTTGATGAAAAGGTGAGTAAAAGCACAATTCAGAAAAGCTGCTTGTCCACACGGTTCGGAGGACAGGTGAATAAATGCATGATGTTTTTTTACTGACAAAAGTAAGAATAATTTGGGTTAAAAAGCATGAGGACGATAAGGATGATTTAATATATTGACGGACGTATAATTGGAAAAGAAAAGAAGACGACGTTAGTGACAGTTTTCACTCCTTCATATTGTAAAAAAAACACCCATTGCATGCTGGGAGATATCCCTGGCGAGACACAGGCGGGTGAAATATTAATGGGAGGTAACATTTTTGCAATGAGGTTTTTTTTTTCTTTTTCTCATCCTGCATACAGCGTCAGCAGGTGTGTTGTCACCCTATGAAACACACTTTTACTGTGTGTGTGTGTGTGTGTGTGTGTGTGTGTGTGTGTGTGTGTGTGTGTGTGTGTGTGTGTGTGTGTGTGTGTGTGTGTGTGTGTGTGTGTGTGTGTGTGTGTGTGTGTGTGTGAAGGCCATTTGCAGGTAGGGAAATGAACACGCTGTGGCACTCAGAGGGCAGCTGCGTGGTGCAGCGAGGCGGGGAGTGCAGAGCCTTTGTTTTTTTTCCTGCATGTGAAAGGTGAAGCGGGGAGTTTCAGAGTGTGTTTTGTGTGAAAGTAAACCATACACTCACTTACCTATCTTCCATTTTAGGAAGAAAATAAAAAAGGCCTCAGATGCATCGTGTCCCCCTCTCTAATGAGGGACACGCAGGGACATTACATTACATTTCATTTAGCCAACACTTTTACTTTTTATGTAACTTTATTTTTAGGTTTAACGGGAAAGAAACCACAGACCGTATCGCAGCGAGCCCATCAGATAGAAGTTATACTTGGTGGATTCTGCAAACAACACATCAAAGTAACAGACACAGCACAACCCTCTGGTTAAGCTAGAGGGAACAGAAAACCAAAATACAACAAAGACGATTCAAAATAAAACGAAGGCCTCACGAGGAGGACGACTGCAGCAATCATTGTTTACTAAAACAGAAACACATCAGGCAGGGTATCACCTGTGTGTTAGGTGTGTGTCCCAGAGGGCTTCAGCTTGGTCTCTTTCTAGTCTGAGGCTGAAAGTCATGTGTCCCATACTGAGAATGTTTGTAATCATGGCTACCTATTGATCGATGGTGGGAGGTTCCTCACAGAGCCCTCGCCTCGTTATGGCCTTTTTTACTTACGATTTTTAAAGATATTGGTCATCTTTTGGTAGTTCAGAGTCCATATTCAAGGTTCAAGGGTTGTTATTATCATGTGCACAATATCTACAGTGTAATTATGGAAATGGAAATCTAAGATCCCCGAGCTCCTCTTCCAATATGGAACACATTATAAAATAGACAAAAATAATAATATAGAAATAGAAATAAAAGTAGTATAGTATTTTAAATAGTGAAACAGTACGGTTATTTTGTTACACCAGTGTGTAAATAGTGCAGATGAAGTATGTACATCACAGAATATAAACTCAATAAGTTAAATTATGCATGGCATGATGAAGTGTACATGTACTATAATGAAATATACAATAGCAGAATGTAAGATTAAATATTGTACAGTGAAGTACAATTAATACTGTTGTTCTGTAAATAACTATTGAGATACCAATTTAAATAACTAGTGCGATGCATCCAGATCAATGGTTTGGGTTATGGAGGCACGTCACAGAGCTCAGGCTGGGAACGAGCTGAAGTGCTTATTTGTTTGTGAGTTTTCAGTCTGTGAGGGATCAGATATCTGTTGTTCTGAACATGTTGGAGTCAGGAGGACAAACATGTGTTTTTGAGGTCCAACTCGCATCTGTGTGTGTGTGTGTGTGTGTGTGTGTGTGTGTGTGTGTGTGTGTGTGTGTGTGTGTGTGTGTGTGTGTGTGTGTGTGTGTGTGTGTGTGTTGTTCACAATGTGAAAAACAACAAATATCCCAATAAATCTAAACCTATAGCAGAAATACTGTAGCTTAATATCTGAAGTCAACAAGTTTGTGCAAGGGTCTGTCCTATAGTTCACACAATGAGATGCTCTCAGTCTAATTCCTGCTTCCTCTCTGTCCTTGAGTCGTCAAATGAAACGAAAAGCCACAAAAAAGAGCACAGGGACAGGGACAGATGGAGAGAATTGTAAATGCATTTATCCAAAACCCCTCCTTCGTACAGTGTCTGTCTTTTACAAGCATGTTTTTGTTGTGGGAAAACACCTCACCTGAAGTATTGAACAGGGAAACATTTCAATCGTGGGTCTTCAAATGTGAGAGGAGAGAGAGTGAGGGAGGGAGACGAGTGGACATAAATGGGGTGTCTTGTAAGGAGAAATGAGGGTGATGTTTGAGACCTGATGCAGAGAACAGAAAGCAGAAAACACGGATGGTAGGAGAGACAAAGAGAAGGGGGGAAGCAGAGAGGAGAGAGAGAGAGAGAGAAAGAGGACAAGGCCCACCACACTCAGCTACAGGAAAGACTGCAATTAATAATTTACATCCTCTGTCACTGCGCGCTCCACCGGACCACTCAACAAACAGCAGCCGTAATCTAAAGCAAAAACACACACACATGCGACGGCAGCACACACACAGGAAGAAGAAAAAAGGAATGCGTGCAAGGAGCTGAACACACACATGCACCGACTAATGTGGTCGCATGCAAGCAGCACACACACACACGCACGCACACATGCACACGCACATGCAGTAGCTACTACAGCTCACCGGTGCACCTCCTGCTAACAGAGAGCCAGCAGAGATCAGACGGCGGCCCTCTCCTCTCTTTTATACCCGCTGCTTCGTACCCCCGGACCCCGGACCTCTGCAGGAAGCTCCTAGCAGGGCCGCGTTTTGTCTCCGCGGCCGCCATGTTAAATTCATGCTGTGTATGTCACCGCTAGCTAGCACCCGACGGTAAATATTTCATACGTTTCCCATCTCCTCGTAAGAAAATCCCCCCCAAGCACACGAGCACCAGACCTGTCGGGGGCTCACAGCGAGAGCAGCCATGTTAAATTTACAACGTTTGTTTTGGTGAGTAAAAATCCTGCAAATACCCAAGTGGAAAGTCATAATTGATCCGATGTGTCTACACCGGGGCGTCGAGCGGAGGGTTGAATATTCATCGCTTACTTTGACTTGCATTTGTCTGGATCCACATGGGGACCAAGGTTTCCTGAGAGCCTCTTACCTTAATTCTGCTCATTTTCAGTTCATATTTGTGTTGTTTTCCTCTCCTGACTCCAGGCTTTAATGTTCAAAGAGCTCTCGATACTGCAGCACCTCTTTCACCCTCCGTCTGAAACCAGAGCCCAGTCTAAATTCTGAGAAAAAGTTAAATTTAGGGAAAAGTCTAAATCAATTTTTTTTTAAAAGTATCCTGGGACACGTCTCCATGCTTTAATGTTCAACAAGCTCTTTATTCTTCTCATACTGCCTGTGATGCAGCACCTCTTTTCACCCTCTGTCTGAAACCAGAGCCCAGTCTGCTCTAATTGGTTAGTTCTGTTGTGATTGGTCAACCGCTTAGAGATGTCCCGCCCCTTAGCCTATCACGTACAATGTGTTGGAGAGCTAGCCAATAGGAGTGTGAGTGTGATGTCACTGAGTTGAACAAAGGAGTCCAATGGAGGATTTTAGCCTTTGCAGACCGTTTACATGCACAAAATAAAATGAGTATTCCTTTTTATTTAAATTAGTTACTCAGTGGAAACCTGGTTTATTAGGCAAATTGACTTTTTGTTTTTGTTATATATCAAACTAAAACACCTTTTCAAACTATAAGACTGTAAGGACTTACCCTATAATGTAATCTAGAGTTTCCTTCTGGTTTCCACTCTCTGGTGGAAACTTCTTTTATGTTGTTGCCGTTGCATCTGACATTGTAATCAGGTTACGTTGCTTTCATTTTGTTTATTAAAGTCCCCAGACCAAACCTTCAAAACTCGACCACAGGGGGAAAAAAACATGTTTGGCCTCTTTAAAAATCTATCACTCATCTAAAGTGACTCACTCTTCCACTTCAGGCATCCTCACACTTCCTCTCGCAGCGATGACATCGAAGGTGAATGACATCATGTGTGTTGGAAAGCGGCATGTTGCTAAAAGGAGGGGTAATGGTGTCAGAGGCTGAGAAGTGATTCACCAGCCTGAAAAGTTTATGAACAACTGAGTGCAAAGAGTCAAAGCGTGTCACAGCGGGAAGGAAACCTGACCAGTAAATAATGTCAGGGGTTATAGAGGAGGGAACAATCCTGAACAGTATAGAGCAGTGCAGGAATGAGTCCTCAAACCCGGAAGTGAGTTAGCATTTTACCACTTCCGGTTACCTCGTCTCAGAGTCAGTGGAATTTCTCCGTAGGATTTGGGGAAATAGCTCGAAATAAGGTAGACACAAGTTTAAGAGACGGATTAGGTTTTGTTCTACGACATTAAATACATCAGCAGTGACCCCCCCCCCCCCCCATTTCTGAAGAGTTTACGTGTCTGAAAAAACGATGGTTGTTAACAAGTGGCTGAGTAGGACTACAGAAGCTGTCGAGGACGGTGTACGTCATTACGCCAAACACGTAAACACTCCTGCTAAATTTGTAAGCTCATCTTTGTAAAACGATATCAGACTGGTGATTGAAACAGCCATGACTTCTCGTTAAACTCAGTCTGGCTAAAAGGAAAAGCTTTGTTAAAATATGCAAGCGTGTGAAAGTCAGTTGAAAGGATCTTAAGTTGGCGTGGCGTTGAAGTCGTGCGACCCCGCTGTACTCGTCTATAGTTCCTTTATAGCATACCGTTAGCATTTTGCTTCTGGCGATTAGATTTATGATTCGAACATTATGAAAGTAGGGTAGACATGTGGAGATTATCCGGCTGAACAAAACGTGCATTTATCAAACAGGTTCAAAATATTCCAAAATCCTCTGGAGAAATTGCATTGCTTTTTTGTCGAGGGAACACAGCTTGCATCCGGGTCGGCCTACAAAAATACGTCACCACTCTGTAGGGTTCAACAAAGCGACATAATGTGCAAGAACAGATGGAGCCGTTTTTAAAGTCTGGGGTCAAGCCTTGGATGTTTTGATATCTACATAACCATGTGAAGTACAGTGAGCCACAGCCTGGTGTTTCCTCAGCTTACACCTTTTTTTATTTGTCATCCGACTCACACATGAAGGGCGGCGTGGCCTTCAAGTGTCATCAGAATATTCAGAAATGTAAATACTTAGTTGAAATTCGACAAGGCTGCGATCACACACGGAGACAAGGTCAGTGACACACACACACACCCGAATGGAAAACATTTCAATTTCACACTTCACCTGTCGTAAAATATCTATCCCTATCCCTGACACACACACACACACACACACACACACAGCAAGGTGTTGTTAGTCACTCACCATTGCACTGCTTTCCAGATTATTTCAGTGCAATCGAATGGGATGTCGTGATGTGGCACCTGAGCCTGAACTTTCAAGGGGAAAGACGCTTATTGAAGGAATTCCTCAAAACATGAAAGAGGTCGTAGTTATTTTACAGTCATTTAGCTGAGAGAATCAAGAAACCCTGTGGAGGAGAAGAGGTCAAAGGTCAGAGATCTCAGTAATGTGAAGGTAGTGAGGTGGAAGGAGAAGAGATATAAGATAAAGGACGTTTTCCCCCGTAAAATGTTAAAGTGCTGCCAGAAAACAATACCTCCAGCAGTGGCCAAGTCAGTAGGGGCTTGGACTGGGAATCGTAGGGTCGCCGTTCAAGTCCCCGAACAGACTTGAAATATGGAAAGTGGACTGCTACTTGGAGAGGTCCCAGTTCACCTCCTAGGCCCTGCTGTGGTGCCCTTGAGCAAGGCACCGGACACCTCCAATCCCCCCTCCCCATTGCTCCCCGGGCGCTGCACAATAGCTGCCCACTGCTCCTAGTACTAGGATGGGTTAAATGCAGAGGACCAATTTCACTGTGTGTGCTCTGCGTGTGCTGCATGTGACTAATAAGAGGTTTCATCCTCCGATTCTAACTCTAACTCTAACCTCTGGTGATGGTGAATTACATCCTTTCTTTTACTCTCCTTTTTTCTGGAGAGGAAGTAAAGAACCAGAACTCTGGATTTATTTGTTGTTGGAGGTGTAATATATGACTCAGCAGCTTTAAGACATGAAGACACTATTATTTTCTGCTTCGCTCTGATGCAGGATTTTCACCGGAAAGTGGGCGTGGCTTAATTTTGACGTACATATGGACGATCAAAATATAAAGAAATAACCCTGACAGAGAAAGCTATTTAATGTTTGGTTCAACACCTTTAATCCTGCTGATGATTGACAGAGGTAATTGCGTAAAGCTTTTTTTTTTAACAACAGAGGAGCTCTTTATATTCCGTAAAGCAGATCCCACATTACGAGAGGAGCCTTTAATCTTGCTTGTTTGCTCTACGGGCGTTCATGAATTGTGTGTTTGACCCGAGGCTACAGCAGTCTGTATTGTATGACAGCTCGCGCTCAGAGATTGCATTGCTGATTTAATTCGTCTGATCTTTGATCCGGGGTGAATTTAAAGACGAGACCACACCAAACAGAGAGCGGAGAGAGAGGAGGTGGAGGACCCTCAGGTTGTGTTCTTAACATCCAATGAGCTACATCACACACTTCACTTCCACATGTCAATTCATCTTTACAGGAGAGAGCAGGACTTACAGGGGGGCTGTCAGGGGAAAACGCACAAGACTTTTTGTTGTTTTTCTTTTGTGAAAGAGCTTTCTTAAAACAAATAGTAAATATGAAGAGTTGACTTGACATTTTGACTTGTGCAATGTGTTTTTAATTCCCCTTCAGGTAGGAGAACTTTAATTCCTGTTAGGCTGAGGAGGGTGCAAGATGAGGAATGATAAGAAAAGTTCAAGAAACATGTAGATGTGGAATAAACAGATGTAGAAAAACGTCTGGTCGTCTGGTCTTTACACACTTACTATTGCATTGAAACACACACTCACACACACACACACACGTACAGTCTGATAACCAGCCTCACACACCCCAGATCTTCCTGCCCCTCTCTCTCTCTGCCCCAGGTGTCCTCTGCTCCGGGCTTTGCTGTCTTTTGTCCGCTAAGTACCAGTTTTACAATATTGATGAGGCCTGGAGGTCCGACCAGCAGCAGGACACACAGTCTGGGGGAGCGTCGTACACAGTAAGTGTGTGAGAGTGGTTTGTGTATTTAAAGACTGTACGTGTCGGGGGTAATGATGTGTGTGTGCTCATGTGTGATGTGGACTTTTACAGTTCATCAGGAGTAGGTCAGCAACACGTTTCGGAACTGCACATCGACTTTAAAATGAAGGAATTACTACAAAGTGAAAGAGCTGACTTGGAGCTTTGAAGTGAAGGAATTCATCTGTCCAGCCTCCTCCGAGCTGTGTGCTTTAAATTCTACGCTGGCATATAAAAAAGCAGGCCAATACTGAAAAGAGGAAAAGATAAGAGGAATATAGAGGAATAAGAAGGGATGGAGAGGAATAAGAAGGGATGAAGAGGAATAAGAAGGGATGGAGAGGAATAAGAAGGGATGGAGAGGAATAAGAAGGATGGAGAGGAATAAGAAGGGATGAAGAGGAATAAGAAGGGATGAAGAGGAATAAGAAGGGATGGAGAGGAATAAGAAGGGATGAAGAGGAATAAGAAGGGATGGAGAGGAATAAGAAGGGATGGAGAGGAATAAGAAGGGATGGAGAGGAATAAGAAGGGATGAAGAGGAATAAGAAGGGATGGAGAGGAATAAGAAAGGATGGAGAGGAATAAGAAGGGATGAAGAGGAATAAGAAGGGATGAAGAGGAATAAGAAGGGATGAAGAGGAATAAGAAGGGATGGAGAGGAATAAGAAAGGATGGAGAGGAATAAGAAGGGATGAAGAGGAATAAGAAGGGATGAAGAGGAATAAGAAGGGATGGAGAGGAATAAGAAGGGATGAAGAGGAATAAGAAGGGATGGAGAGGAATAAGAAGGGATGGAGAGGAATAAGAAGGGATGGAGAGGAATAAGAAGGGATGGAGAGGAATAAGAAGGGATGAAGAGGAAAGAAGATGAAATAAAGTGTAATATAGAAAGAGTGGGGAAAAGTGCAATAAAGAAAACAAAGTGAAATAAAGATGAATAAAATAGAGAAAAGGAGGAATAAACTGAAATGATTTGGATCAAAATGTTATAAAGTGGAATGAATAGAAAAAAGAGGAATAAATAAAGTGAAATGAAAGACAATAAAGTAGAATAAAGAAAAGTGGTATGATGTGAAATACATACAGTATTATTAAAGACGAAGAAATTGGAATAAGTCGAATAAAGAAAAACAAACTTAAATAAAGATTAATAAAGTAGAAAATTGGGGGAAGAGTAAAACACGGAGGAATAAATAATATGAATTGGATTAAAACTAAATAAAGAGGAATAGAATAAAGAAACAAAAGGTGGAATCAATAAAGTAGAATGAAGAGGAATAAAGAAAAGTAGAGGGGAATAAAGTGGAAAATAATAAGGTAGAATCGTGTGAAATATGTAATCATAAAGAGGAATACTTTGAAAAAAGTGGAATAAAGAGACTGTTGACTTCTCCACCTCCTCCCCGACCCGTCCACTCAGCCGGTGTGTCCACAGCGTCGGCTCAGTTAACAAAATCAATAAGGCTGCATGTGTGTGAACGTGTCGTGAGGAGTGTATGGTTGTGTGTGAGGGGGAGGCGAGTGTATCTGTGTGTGTGTGTGTGCAGGTGAGAGAGTCGCTCCCAAGGCGGTACGTCCCTTTTCCCTCACATCAATTATTGAGGCGTCAGGACACACTGAGAGCTCCGGGAGGGGGGTCACGGGTCAGGAGACCGGGGCTCCGACGGGCTTTCAGGGGCCCCAGTGTCCCTCACCCCATCCACACACACACGTAGAGGGCTCACTCACACACACTCTTCAACTGATTGAACGGCTTTGACAGGAAGCTGATTTTTCCAGCAGTTTTCAACATATTTGAATATATTTAAACTGATATATTGACACAGAAAGCCATACAATTCATCTGAAACTCCATTAGCTCGGATGGCAGAGGGGTAGCGGACGGCCCACCTCGGACAGACCCAGTTCCTGTCAGTAAAGTCCTGCTTAATTTTTACATTACATGTCATTCAGCTGATGCTTTTAGTCCAAGCGTCTTACATACACTTCAAGACATGCCTGCGGGAGTGATTTAGGGTTAAGTATGTTGCCTCAGGACACTGAGATGTTGACTGCAGGGTCTCAGGATCAAACCAACGACCCTCTGATTGATAAGATGTCTATTTATGATATTAATAATGTGACGTAATACAAGTTATGTGACAATAAATCAATATATTGAATATATAGAGCCAGTGAACTAACCGGTCTTCTAGAATACCCTGGAACCGTGGGAAAATCTGGAAGAATACGCCCATTAGCTACAAATCAATATAGGATTGGTTGAACGTATGCTCTCATTCAGTTTAAGGGCCAGGGCCTTCTATCAGGGATGTAGAATACCCTGGTTGGAGGATATTCTTCCCAGAGACCCAGAAAAATATCTGATTGGTTGCATTTTGTCTCTAACAAAAATGCGTAGTGCATGGACCGAGAAAGACAAACAAATCAACGTCACACTAATATCACAGATCAACAACACGGATATGATTTCATATGTATGATGAATTACATTTTACATTTTTCTATCTGAGGGTTTCAGGGTCCTCTCTGAATACCTTGAGGCCCTGACGGTTCACCACTGCTGGTCAGAACCGACCCTATAACATGTGGTTCCTCAGCCTCTGCAGGGTTGTGTGTTCAACTTGAAGGAATCCACCACCCCATCTTCATCATCATAAGACCACCTAGAAATCCCCCTCACTTTAAAACCGCCATCACCCCCCCACCTTCTCCTCCACATCCTCCTCCTCCTCCTCCTCCTCCTCCTCCTCCTCCTCCTCCACCGCTGGCTGCATTAAAGGCAGGGAGGGCTGATGCGTGTAGCGTTAAAGGGGCGGGCGGCCCCAGCAGCGCCGGCCTGTGTCTGGGCCGGGGCCCGGCTCATGAAATATTGACGGGTGAGTGTCCCTTCCAGGAGCTGGCTCGCTTGGTCTTGGGAGGAGGAGGGAGGGAGGAGCAGGAGAGCCACATTAATATTTCAGACTGCAATCTCCTGCTTGACAAACTCTCCCACGTGATTGGGTAAAAAGCTGCTTGCATTGCCTAGTCCCCCCCCCCACCCCCCTCCACAACATCATCCCCTTTCCACTATTTCTCTCTCTGCATTTCTGTTTGCTGTCCCCCCCACCCCCCCCCCACCACCTCCTCACCTCGTGCTTTTTAACCAAATTAGAGTCTGGGTCAGAATTCCTTTATTTGTCCCGCAGCGGGGAAATGTACGCGATTAAATAATCACGAGTGCAGATTAAAAAAAAGCTATATATAAAAAAACTAATAACAGATACAGATAGGTACACAATGGTGCAAAAGTAGTAGCAGTATGTTTGAATAAATTACAATAAAGACATAAAGAAGTAACCGGTACTGTTTACAGATGAAAAATGCATTGAAAGGAAAAGTTAAGCGTGAATTACAGAGTGTGTAATAGAGTGTGTATGTTGCAAAAAGTTGTATATAAGGGGTATGACAGTCTAAGCGGAAAAAACTAATATATTAGCTTTAATTAAAAGTATTATGTCAAAAAAAAGTCACATAACTGAACTAGGTTACTTGAAAGCAAATATATTACGTTTAAATAATAGATTCAACTTATATTATTGCTTTAAACTAACCTAATACAGTTAAGTGAAATGTGTGGACGTAATTTCATTAATTTCAGTTCCTCCAGTGCGTGTTAAACCCCTGATGTGTGTGGTTGCTGCCGAGGAATGGGGTGAGATGGGTGAGTGTGGTGTGTGTGGAAGGAGGTAATTAATTACGGCCAGTGATTATGGCAAAGCCTCGGTCGGTTGTGGGCCCCCTGCGCTCGGCCCGGCCGAGGCCTCCAGGGGCCGAATGAAGTAGCATCCATTTTTCATGAGGAGCAGGTTATCCTATTTAGTTGGATTAAAACAGGCAAGAGGAGGAGGAAGAGGAGGAAGAAGAGGAGGCGACAGATCCACCGAGAAAACAGGACCTTCCTCCCATTTCACCCTCTTTTCCTCCTTCTCCCCCCTTTTCCGTCTTGGGTAAAGTAAGAGCTCCACTCAAAAACAACCACTCCCATCAACCCCGCGTTGCCCCCCTCCACCCACCATTAACCTGGTTCTGGGTGCAGAGTGCTTTGCTGACCCTCTGCCAGGTGTGGGACAACCCTTCTCTCTCCGTCTCTTTAGTCCTCTCAGCTGTGACTCTCACTCCATTTCTTTTTCTGTCTCTTCCTTTTTTACTTCTCTGCTATTTCTGTCTTGCCATTTTAAGGGTTTTATTCCCCCTCCACAGCGCGGGCTTTAATGGATTGATTTCTGATTGCTTTTGAAGGCAGGAGATTGTTTACAACCATTGCTTGTTGGTAACAAAGCAATTGGAGGAAACCCAACCCTGTCATATTCCTTTAAAATCACATATTTACAAATATCTTGACTGTGGGAAACATTAATGTGACTGAAATGGTAAATTCAACTGTAAATAATTTAGTGACAGCAACCATTTCTCCATTGGATGGTTCTTAGACTCCACCCACAGAGCTTTATGCAACCAGTAACCATTTTCTGTCTTTCAAACTCTATGTTCCTCCGCTCCCGGTGTGGCTTTATCCTGAATAAAAAGACAGTTATAGGGAGAGGGGGGAGGAGGGATACGTACACAGATTTGACATTTATAAAAGTATACACATCATGTACAAATATTCTGTCTCACATCCTCCATCCCGTAGCTTCTCTGCTGCAGACGGGGAGGCTGGATAAATGCTTAAAGACCAGCTGCCAGGATAACTCACCCTCCTCTGGGCAGTGGAGGTGTGAGGTATAATAAGTACAGTATATAAAAACATATACTCCTCTTCATCACAACAGCCACACAAATCCCCTCCGGTGCAACGAGGAAGAAACCCACCCCTAAAGCCTAAGAGCCGGATGAATTAATAACACTTCTGTCATTTTCCTAAAACCTTTAGGTGATGAGCGGCGGAGAGCAGACAGCAGGAGTGTGTGAGTAGTGTGTGTGAAGCCAGAAAGCCTCCGCAATGTCACTTCTTCAGTTACCCATTTTAACATATTTCCTAATTTTCTTTTGAAAGAATATCGTTTTTATTTGATCAACTTTGTCTATTTCCATCTGTTAGATCCACAGAAATGACAAATAATACGAATTAATGTCCCAGTGGGGAATTTCATGGTGATATCAATGGTTATATTCACCTTGGCTCCTTTAAAAACAGCTATTATTTATATTTGTATGATGACAATGTCTTGAAATGTTATGATAGAAAGTTCTTACCGCCCCTTTCTGTGTTCACTCCCAAACTTGCCAAGTATATTTGTCTAATATCTAGTCAAAATATGTCTTTGCACTTTAATATAAGACATAATAAGTTAGGAGGTAACAATGCAGGGAGATATAGGGTCTTGTTTTTAGACAATGCATCTTAATGGCAAATCACCGACTAACATCAGAAAACCAAAATCTTTGGAGCAACAAAACATTTCCTGATTCTGCTCAAATGTAGTTCAATTACAAGATCTAATTTATCTAAATATCCCATCTTATTTCAAGATATCTTACCAAGCACATTTTTACTTATATGTTTGTACTTCTTACAAGAGGAAACACCTTGTTTGTGTTACTTGTTTTTGGAGCAGCATTTGTTCCAGTGTATTCCTCTCATATTGTCATTCTCATAAAACCAAATTTAAAGACAGATGATGATAGTGTGTGTGTGTGTGTGTGTGTGTGTGTGTGTGTGTGTGTGTGTGTGTGTGTGTGTGTGTGTGTGTGTGTGTGTGTGGTCGGTTAACAGTGGAAGGATAAAAGTTAAGATGAGGAAGAAGAGAAAATATTGTAAGTGTTTTAGTTTGAGGAGGTGATGATTGTCTTTGAGCAAACTAGATCTCAAAAGTCTCCTTCGTTCTCCTCTCCTCTCCTTTTGTCTACTCTAGTTTTTTTCTTCATCTTATCTTCATCCCCATCGCCTCCCTCAACCCCACTTCACCCCATCCATCTCCACCTCCCTCTCTTCCTCCTCCTCTTCTACCTGTGCCGCTGTGGGAGGTTTCTGTTAAATGATGCAGGAGGCAGCAGACAGAACTGTAACATGGCAAAGCCAATGGCACGTAAAAAAAAAAACTAGCATGGCCAGCATGAAACATCCTCCTGGGGTTAGAGGTGGAGGAGAGGAGCAGGGAGCTCTCGGCAGGTGAAGGCTGAGCAGGGGGGGAGGGCGGAGGATGGAGGCAGAAATGTGAGAGGTGAGAGCGAGAAGAAGAGAGGCGAAGAGACGGAGGAGACTCTTGAGGAAAAACTACGATACTAAAGGCAAGGGTCACATGTATGATGAAGGATGTCAAGACAACACTGGGGCTGCTCTGCTCAGGTCTTTACTGTCAGCTGGTTGGTTGTGTCAGCAATATTAAATAATAATACAGAAATCATCATTATCCAGCAGGTTAAATCATTCAACATCAGTCATTTGAGTTTCTAAAGCAGAACTATGACAAATACAGGCAAGACTGTGTTCAGTTTTAAGCATGCACAACACAGAGGAGTAGGGTGGTGCAGGAATGAGTCCTGAAACCCTGGAAAAGAGTCAACATTTTCTCACTTCTGGTTCCTTTTTCTTCGAAGACTTTTTGGTTAGATGCGTGAAGTAAGTTCTGTGGGGAACACAAGCTGAGGAGATGTTCTACGACATAAAATACGTACGTCAGTAAAACACACTAAATCATTTAAAGACGGCCATTGCTAACAAGCGAGTAGCTAGCCGCCTTTAGCTTAGCGGTGGTGATGCTTTGCCATGTGATCGATCACAAAGTCCCGTTCATATGTGGAGATTATCTTGCTGAACAAAACATGTAAGTATCATAAGCGTGTGTGCCAGAGAGAACATTTTTATGAAATATTCCAAAATCCAATGGAGAAATCCCATTGGATTTTCTAACGGTAGGCCTTCAAATGCTAACTTGCAGGTCGGCTGCTCCAAAAACAAGAAACCCAATAACAAAAACAAGGTGTTTTCGCTTGTAAAAAGTACAGAAATCTGCCAATAGAACAAGTAAACATGTGCTTGATAGGATGTCTTGAAATAAGATGGGATATTTAGGTAAATTAGATCTTGTAATTAGCTGGAAAACTTATTTTGAACTACCTTTGAACAGAATCAGGAAATGTTTTGTTTGAAAAATGTAAAAATAAAGGCTTCATCTGAGATGCATTGTCTAAAAAGAAGACCCTCCCTGCATTGTTACCTCTTACGTTTACTGTACCACCTGACAGAAGAAGAGTGGACCGAGCAAGACTAAGAGGAACAGAGCGAAGCCTCCTCTGCCGCGGGTGATCTTTACCCTCCATGATGTATCAGACCGTGAGGAGTCTCTGCAGAAGTGTGATGAGGGAAAGAAGGAATAGAGTGGAGGAAAGAAAACTAACAAACACAACACACACACTTTAAATGCACACGCTCTTGGCGCTCACCTCTGAGCAAAGCACAAAGCTGGTCTAATCCGACACACACACACACACACACACACACACACACACACACACACACACACACTCTGTGTCTCTCCCCACAGAGCTGTCCGGGTAGAAATCATGACTCTGTGTTAGTGCTCCGAGTCCAGCCATGCAGAAAATGTAAGGAAGTAACTCGGGAACTCACACACAGATTCACATACGCCGTGTTCTAAAGGACAAGGCCGGTGGGACAGACAGTGAGCAAGAATCAATGAGGGGTCTGCGTGTGTGTGTGTGTGTGTGTGTGTGTGTGTGTGTGTGTGTGTGTGTGTGTGTGTGTGTGTGTGTGTGCGTGTGCGTGTGCGTGTGCGTGTGCGTGTGTGTGTGTGGAGGATGAATGATGGGTTTTACTTTATAGAATTTCTTCCTGTTTCAAACTCATAATGAGACGTTGGATTTTCCTAAAATTTGACACGTGTTGGCTAAATTTATGTAAGATTCTGAAATGATGTTCTACTCCGTGTCGTTTATGTTGTTTGTTTGTTTGATTGTTTGTTAATCTGGATGGAAATCTCAAAGAAGTGATTCTATTTTCTACCACCTGCTCACGTAAAGCTATCTTGAGCTACTCGATGTTCCTCTTTCTTCTCTAGCTTGTTGCTAACTTTATTTGCCTTTCATCCTGGGCACATAAATTGTCTTAATTCTTAATATTTACTGACTAATTATAATGTAGAAAGTAAATTCAGTTCAAACTGTTAATGCAGAGATCTGTGGATTAACCAAATGAGTGGTTTTCTTTTTTAAGATTATTTTGACGGGATTGCATCCATCTCTTGTATTATTACACACAGATATGTGCTTGTTATTTAATAAAGCCGTGGGGCAATTTAACAGATGAAGAATGAAAATATTACAATTCAGAGAAGGTTACACAGGTTGGAATCCAGGTGCACATTTAATGAACTGTAAAGATTTTCTTGTTTTAAATTAAGAATCCACTTTGAGGATTATAGAGCCTTGGCTGACACATTGGAGCTCAGTGCGGTCTAGATAAGTCAATGCTAGTCTGTGTTGTGTAAATATACAATATGAATGCTCCTATCATCACATATTTGAAGGTGTTTTTCAAGGCTTTTTGTCTTTAAGCTATTCCGGTCAACTTGCTGTTATAAAATGTTCAGAAAACACGTGTCAGCGGCTGCACAGATGCCCCAGGTAGTTGACTCAGGTGCTGGTCCTCTTAGCTGGAAACACTCTTACAAATGCATTTTGAAAGGCCTACAGCCAACCTTACTGTACTCACGTCCCCACAGACATGTCCCATGAGTGGACAGAACACACACATGTGTAGTGAAAAAAGCAACAAAACAGTCACTGACACACTTCACTGGACACTGCAGATAATGGCAGATCTCTCTCCCTGTCCCGACGGGCCGGCTGGAGAGACATTTCAGCTCCGTGCTTCAAAACATCCCAGTGTCAAGTTTGGTGCAGAGTGCGCAGGTCTTTCAACACAGTGAATGTATTTCCATCACAGTTTCCCAGCTCTACATGGTGGGGAAGGTACACAAATATTTGTATAAAAAGGTTGAATATAATTGGGACTATTTCTTCTGTAGAAAGTAGATCCAGTTAAGACGGTTTCTGCAGGGATCTGTGGATTAGCCAGACTAATGGGATTTTGGACATATATTTTCAGACCAAAATGGTATTCATTTCTTGAGATAGAGGCTTCAGATCTTACAAACAAATATATCACAATCTGTTCAGGTAAATGGTAAATGGACTTGTACTTATATGGCTCTTTATCCATTCTTTTTGACCCCTCAAAGCGCTTTACATACTACATGTCATTCACTCCATTCACACCCATTCATACAGAGCAGTACACTTTTGCTCTAGGTACCTACCTTTCACGTTGGCCATGCCATCGGGAGCAAATCGGTAGAGGCCTATACACACCAGGAGCATGACAAATAAATGATGAAAAAATTGAGAAAACTTGAGCTTTTATTGTGAAAGGACTTCATCTGGATTAATGTTTGCCAATACTAAAAAATAAATAAGGTTTCCCATCTTGGTGCCATGGTGACGACTGCATTTCTTTTTCGAAGACCAATACTGTATGCACAGAAAAAAAAATGTGCTAATTAATAACGTGGAAGGTCCTACCTACGTGCACGGCTTGGTCAATATGTGTTTTCCGAAGTACAGTATGTCTTTTCGGGGTCATTAAGCTCACTCGCTCCCCACCCCTAAAAGACCACGTTAACTTTCAGTGAAAAACACGATCAAAAACCCCTGCAGAACTGGAGGTAGGATGTTTTTACTCCCCCACCACTCAGGACGAGATTACTCCATTAATGGACCGGCCCGCCTCTCTCTCCCCCACCAACACTCTTACAGTACTCTTCCATCTAGTGAATTATGAATGGAGGGGCCCCTTGTTTTTCTGCCTCTGGCCGGCCCGCTGTCCACTCAGAGCACTCTGCTGTACATGCACACATCACATTTAAACACGGAGCAAAATGGGATGGAGGGAGGTATCGGATCTGATCGATGGGGATAAAGTTTGGAAAGAAACACGACTTTCAACATGATAGTAGTCAAGGTTTCTCCGAAGAGGCTCGACCCAAACTACGCTTTCATAGGACAATGGAGACAATCAAACCACTAAAATGGATTTCATTTGGTCTGGACTTGAGACTGCACAGAGAACCACACCCTAGCAATACTGAGGGCATTGGAATTTCAAAAGCAAGAGAAAAGACCTGTGAGTTGACAGGTCACAGTGTTAAACAGATCTCCAGGTTACCTTACCATTTCATGAAAAATGGAGGGGAAATGTACAATTGTCTTCGTCGACTCCAACAAGTTCTTGGACTGTTTTTCAATTTAACCAACGGACTGTAAAATGTAGTTTCTCTACAAATAATCCTGCAAAAGATCCACTTTAAATCTTGAAATAAGTTAAATAGCATCAAAAAAGCCAACTAAAAGATAAGGATTGGAAGTATTCCTTTGTAATTAACCTCGTTAGTGCAGTTCAACCATCTGCCTGAGCTATGAAAAGGAAATAACCCTAGATATAGATACAGTAATGATGAGGTAAACAGAATAAAACCTAGGAGAATTTTTACAAACCAGACAAGACAGACAGACAGACAGACAGACAGACAGACAGACACGCCTCGGCTTGGCCGCTATCACGTTATTTCTTGTGAATCAAAGTGTCCTCCTTAAACAAGGCTTCTGCAGCGCTAATGATGAGCCGCAGACATAATTAGCCTCATTAGAAAGACTTCCAAAGTGTTTAGATTAGCTTAATTAGCTTTGCTGTCACACACACATTCACACACACACACACACATTCACACACACACACACACTCACAGTACTACACTCAGTCCTTGTAGACCCGGCCTCAAGCTATTGCGCTAACGTGCCGCAGAGTTCACAAAAAGCTGCTGGTTTTAAAAGTTAAATGCCGCTGTGTAAATACATTTCCAGGGGATATCCAGGGAATAATCAACTTTTAATTAAGCTGCTAATCTAGTTAGTCCCAGCAGGGCTCCGCGGCCTCCCTGAAGTCATTTGAAGGAAAAAGAAATGAGAAGGAGAACTGAAAACCCTATGAGGAAATTGCTTGAAAAATCACTATCTGAGCTTTCTGTCCCGGGGATATGTGTGCATTCGTGGAATTACAATAAGGCGGCTAATCAGAGAAAGACGGAGGAGAAAACGATGAGAGAGGGAATATTTCTGCCTGCAGAAGTGTGTCTCCCTCCCTCGTCAACTACAGCAGAGTTGATGCAACTGCATATTAAGTCAGTCAATGCACTTTATCAATGCCGGGATCCATTAATAGACAAAAGCCAGCGGCACAAATCTGCAGCGAGGAAAAGGCTTCACATCGATTTGATCAAAGTTGCTCTTATCATTCCAAGAAAAAGAAAAGTGTTGTATATTACCCAAAAAGTCTTAAAACTGATTTACGTACAAAGTCCTTTGAGTTGCAAAGTATTAACAACAAACCACTGTCCTATTTAAAAGCACTTCAACTCTACAGAAGAGCAGCAAGATGCTTCCACCAAAGCTATTCTATAGGCCAATGTAACGTCTGTCCTTCAATGTGTTCGTCCGACATTAGAAATGTGTGTTGAACTTCAGACTCCTACTATGACAAGAACAGGAGACGCTGAGGATGGATATGAAACATTTTTAGATAACTGAGGCCTTGCAAACCAAAGGGGAAAAAGGTTTGATAAAATACGTCCCACAAGCATCTTTTATTGTATTATACTGTATATACAAATTGTTGTTGTGTTCTGTGTCGTTATCCTGATCATACATCCATATTTTACACAACAAAACAGACTGGGTACTCACTGTGAAACAAGTATTTTTATATTTATTTGTTATTATGAATACTATTATTATTATTATTATTATTATTATTATTATTATTATTATTATTATTATTATTATATTATTATTATTATTATTACTATTATTATTACTTTTATTATTACTATTATTATTATTATTATTATTACTATTATTATTACTATTATTATTACTTTTATTATTACTATTATTAGTATTATTATTATTATTATTATTACTATTATTACTATTATTATTACTATTTTAATTTTTATTATTATTACTATTATTATTATTACTATTATTTTTACTATTATTATTATTATTATTATTATTATTATTATTATTACTATTATTATTATTATTATTATTATTATTATTATTATTACTATTACTATTATTAATACTACTATTATTATTATTATTACTATTATTATTATTACTATTATTATTACTATTATTATTATTATTATTATTATTATTATTGCTATTACTATTATTATTATTATTATTATTATTAATGTTCATTTGTTTTGTTTAACTGCTTAAGATAATAGTATGTTGTTCTTATTTAATATTTTATTTAGCTTTTTTCTCTCGTGTGAAACACTTTTGTAAAAAAACAGATCTCAGTTATACTCTCAGTATTTTTATACGTACTTTATTTATTATTGGTAGTATTATTATTATTATTTTAATGTTGTTCTTCATTTTTATTTTATTTAGCTCTCTCTTGTTTTTAAGGATCGTGTCATGATTTGATTTTTTTTATTTATATTGTATTTTAAGAAATTGGCTTGTTTGGGTGAAAGGATTTTATTAGTCAGTAAAAGTAAATAAAAGGCATTAATTTCAGCCTGAACACAAAGAGTTGCATTTGTAATAAAATCCTGATAATTGTTTGTTTAGCTGCTGATGTTTTAATTCCACCTTTTAAGAATATATTCATTGTATAATAACTGGTTCATAATCACCAGTGCCCTCCCAGTGCCTGTGATCTCGCTCTGATTAATAGGTGGCGTAATGGGAGTAATGAGGAAATGCAATTAACATAAATCTGTTTGTGTTTGGGTGCTTAGGAATGCAGAACAAATCAAAGACTGAGGGAGAACAGTGTGTGTGTGTGTGTGTGTGTGTGTGTGTGTGTGTGTGTGTGTGTGTGTGTGTGTGTGTGTGTGTGTGTGTGTGTGTGTGTGTGTGTGTGTGTGTGTTCAGCTCCTCAGAGGGCCGCAGTACAGTAGGGAGGATTGAAGATCCGAACGCTGCAAAAAATGAGGATGAACCAGAAGAGGGATTCCTTCAGCAGATTGTTCACCTGTACGACTTAAGCGTGTCAGCATTCACACAAATTCTGTGGAACAACACCAAGGAATATTGAGGCGTAGAGAGAAAATACATCTCCTTTATTTGGGCTCAGTTTAAAAGTGGTTCATCTTTCTGTTTGGTTCGGGTTAGGCAGCATATCGATCGTTCTGTCTGTACACACAAACTGAAAGATTGACAATAAAGTTGACTTTGACTTTGATAGCTGTAACTGACCTCTTCACTTTCGCTCCATATCGGACAAATGTTGAAAGCTATTTCCCCTTCAGCTAAATAGATGCACAAACATGGGAAAATAAGGCCAAGGTTCACACATACCAAGGTTACTCTTAATTGGTCTTAAACCAAAATAAACATTAGAGAAGACAAGGAAGATAACACATTATTGTTCTGTTTATTTCCTGTCTTAAGTCTGTGTCTGCTTCCTGTGTTTTCCCTTCCCTTGATTACCTAATGGTGATCACCTGGT
This sequence comes from Eleginops maclovinus, assembly GCF_036324505.1. Taxonomy (NCBI): domain Eukaryota; kingdom Metazoa; phylum Chordata; class Actinopteri; order Perciformes; family Eleginopidae; genus Eleginops; species Eleginops maclovinus. Next base: position 3,824,301 of record NC_086359.1, read on the forward strand.
GCTCCTGTGTGTTTCCTCCCTCCCCACATATTTCAGCTCTGTCTTTCAGCTGTTTTCAGATCCTTGATGTTGAATGTTTATGTTGACAGAGTTTTGTTTGGGTTTTTTTGACAGACAATAAAGTAACTTTGATCTGCACTCGAGAGAAGCCGTGATTATATTACAAAATGACTTATAATAAATGCAATTTACCGTGAACATTAAAACTAAAAAGAAACAACCAATCCCATTGTACTTTTTTTGTTTTTTAAATATTTTTAATGAAAAATAGCAGCTTTAAATTGTATCTACATTTTTACATATTACAAATATTTAATAAAGACATTTCCTTTGAGGACATATTTATTTTAGCTTAGACAAAATCATAAAAAAACATAAAAATAATAAACCACTTCCGCCAAAACCTAATTTTTAAAACCAATAATATGAAATAAATCACATGAGAAAAGAAATTTAAAAAAAACAAGCAAATTGTAAACCAATAAACTAAGTGCTACTGGATTGTCCTGTAATAAGCCAAACACTTTCTGCTCTCTTCTCTTCTTTCATTGGTCCAGGTGCAGTCTGAACAGGTAAAGGTATTAAGTCTGTAATTTGAAGATGGCTTCAGCTACACCTGATCCAAATCTCTCGGCCGTATCCTGACATTTTTTGCAGCCTTCCCTCCCCGGCCTGCAGTGAAGGAGCCGGGGGCTTCATTAGAGAGATCTGGAGGCCGACCCTCTCAGCCTCGGGGCTCTCAGGAGGGGGGTCTACAGCAAACCCCACGCCCGGCTCTCCGCTGGAGACGGACCGGGCTCCCCCGGGCTCCCCTGGGCTCCCCGCGACGACCTCCTGCTTCTGTGGATGGGCCAGAAAAATCAACGGCGTTTCCCTTTGAACAACCTCCTCCTCCTCCTCTCTCATTCTCCCTTCCCTCCCTTCCTCTGTGGACCTAATGAATGATTCATTTAACCCCTCCAACACCACCGAACCCAGCGCTTTTTCATCCAACGACCCATATACTCTTCTTCTTCTTCTCTTATTTTATTTCCAGTGGAGGAGGAGGAGAAGAAGAAGAGGAGCAGCTCGGTGGTGAAGGTGGAGGGCGTGAAAAACAGGAAACAGGAAACAACAAAGGGAGGAACAATTTGTGTCACAGATCCCTCCGTGTATCCCATTAAAGCCAATGTTTGACAAATTACTTTACACAGCTTGGATGTTGGTTTGCTGTGTGTGTGTGTGTGTGTGTGTGTGTGTGTGTGTGTGTGTGTGTGTGTGTGTGTGTGTGTGTGTGTGTGTGTGTGTGTGTGTGTGTGTGTGTGTGTGTGGAGGGGGGGGGGGGTAAGAGGATGAAGCACTTGTCAGGCACTAATGAGGGCAGGATGGTAGAAAAGCCCTTTAAATGAGGTGTAACGACACACTAGAGCTTGTAGAAGAAGGAAGCCGGGCTGCCCAGATGAAATCAATTACAGCCCTGATTATCTCGGACTAGTCGTTAATTTAATGGAATAATTGGTCGGGACACGAAGGAGCTAATTGCCATGATGAAACCAAATGTCTGACATGAAAGGGAAAGTAAATGAATTTAGATGGCGCACTTGAAAGGCTTGCAGAATCTGGGGACAGTTTCAAAGATGGGTTTTTATACTCTGGGTTTTGTTGTCCCTTGGCTCCGTCTCGCAGGCTGGAAAGGAGATCTCTCTCCCCTCCCCATCAGATAGAGAAGGCCTCCTGTTAGAGGAGGAGGACAGGTGGCAGGAGGGAAACAGCAAGAAGGCTTTGGGTTAAATAAAAAGTGAGGTAAATATTTGACATAATTATGAAAAAGAAATGTTCGAGAAATGCAAAGTCGCCTCGCCAGAAGGAAATTAAAAAGCTGAGAGGGGGGAAAGAATATAGAGTGTATTACGTTTAAAAACAACACATTTTGTGTGTTTGTTTTTCAAATATACTGCCATTAAACTAAAATAAAGCTGAGGGAATTAGCAAAGTAATGCCTGAACTAATGTTTGGATTAGAGATTTGTCTTTTTGTTTGCAAACCACTCACACGTTTTAACTCGCTCTGAAATCTTCTATTGGTCTAATACGATGTTGGGGAGCTGGGGTTTTATCGACTTACATGATTTCCATTTGGTCCTTCATAGGAAGCCTTGGTAGCCTCACACACACTTGTTATATGTCTGCATGTGTTCTGGTTGGCAGCGGTGGGTTTTCTTGTGAGCAGGGAGTCTGTGACGGTTGGCAGGAACATCAGAGAGGCTCCAGAGACTCGAGACACACAACGGTCTCTGCTTCCTCCGGAGGAAGACGACGGCGAGGCCAAGTGGCAGCACTTCAGAAATCAAGCTGGTGGCTCCTCGTCTTACTCCTAACTGTAATGCCAGAAATGCTATCAGGAGGGAGAAAAAAAGACTCTCTTCATCCTCCCCCTCATAAACACACAGATAGACATGAGTACACTCTCTTTTGAAGGAAAAACCTCAGATCTTCTGGCAGGCTAAGAAACACCAAAGCTTCTTCCTATTGTAGTGCTGTTAACCCGACTAAAAGCACAAGTTGGAGTCTGGTTTTAACCCACCTGATTGACAAAGCGAGGGGGAGTTGTCAAAGTTAAGGGAAAGAGTAAAAAAACTGTCCCTGGTTTGGTCCGAGGAGGCCGCCCACGAGGAGTTCCTCTTGATTGATGTGTGTTTTCTGCCTTTTGATCAGTGATTATCTGGGATAAATAATTAAAGGTACTAAAAACTTAATCAAGATTTGGACTTCTGAGATGAGAGAGGAGATTTGACGGACATGAAGGATGGACTTGTGGTGGGGACTGGTTACAGCGAAGAGGGGGGTTAAAAATTGGACAGGGGAGGACGTGGAGGCAAGAGAAGCGTTGTAAGAGGAGGAGGAGAGGTGTGGCAGAACGGGCCGAGGGGAACCCGCCCCCCTAATTGGTACTTAAACACCCGCGCCGAGCAGAACTGTTGCTATCATAAGAAATTGATGAATTAACTGAGTGAGAGATAGGCCGAGAGACTCTTTGGGAGCGAGAGAGAGGGTTCTGAATCTTTTAAGAGGATAACTTACTTGGGCAAAACAGCTGTTTATGCATTATTTGTGCGGCGAGCCATTTACCACCGTTTAGGAGGAGAACCTTAGTTCCCGGGCTCAGGGCTGCAGGACTTGCCCGGGGGGGGACACGGAGGGTTTTGGGAGGGACCATCAGTCACTGATAAGAAAGGATAAAAAATTAATTTGCTGGTAGTTTCGTTTTAAAGACTCAGATATCTGTCAGTCTGCAGGCTGTCGTTCAAGTGACAAACAGGAGAGCGGGGAGTCAGACGAGAGGAGGGGGAGACTGTAGACTGAAGGAGGGAGGGAGGGATGGATGGATGGAGGGATGGTTGGATGGATGGAGGGAGGGAGTGATGGATGGATGGATGGATGGATGGATGGATGGATGGATGGATGGATGGATGGATGGATGGATGGATGGATGGATGGATGGATGGATGGATGGATGGTTGGATGGATGGATGGATGGATGGATGGATGGATGGATGGATGGATGGATGGATGGATGGATGGATGGATGGATGGATGGATGGATGGATGGATGGATGGATGGATGGATGGATGGATGGATGGATGGATGGATGGATGGATGGATGGATGGATGGATGGATGGATGGATGGATGGATGGATGGATGGATGGATGGATGGATGGATGGATGGATGGATAAAATTACATTCCCAACAAATAAACTTCATTCTCCATCTTCAGGGACTCCTGGATAAGGCTAGGACTGCAGTTAAATCAGGAGGAGTTGGAGGTAAATCGAAACAAAAACATTATGAAACTCTTTGATTTGGTTTAGTCGAAGTTTAGCTTATAAGCAAGCTTAAAACGAATATGGATAGACATTTTCAGCTTTGACTTTTGGCATCACACAGGACGTCCTGTTTGACTCACCCAACCTGTTCTCTGAAAAGTGGACTTCCAAGGACTTTGATTCGAATATGAAATACACCAAAAACAAATCTGATGCTGGAACAAAATACTTTGCATTTTCAGAGTATGCACACATTTCTTGTGCGCAGGCATGTTCTCCACTCAGGTCATGCAGTAATCCTCAAACTGGGTGGTTGCAGAAAGGCTGGATTTGAAAGAGTCTGACGTGCCTTCACTGATGCAGACAAAGAGAAGTCTGGATAATGGTGGAATCATGTATACAGAGAGCTGGAAAGTCTGATTTCCATGTTCCTTCCATCTTATCCTAAAAATGAGGAGTAGGATCAGACACAAAGCAATATAGTTTGCATGAAAACACACTTTGCCAATGTTTCAGAGAGTTAGGATAACAGTGCAGAGGAGCATATTAGGAAATGTCGCTTAAAAGGATGTAACCTGAAGGAGAACCTGATGTTGTCCTTGAGTTTAGAGCAGAGGAATAAATGGAGGGGGTGAATGGAGGAGGGATGGATGGATGATGGCCTCCTTAAGTTCTGTCCGGACGGGCGACTTGACTCCATCACTGTTTCACTTTGATCACTTCAAAGAAAGCCTTGAAGTAGACTAGAGAATCACACGACAAGCGTCTATTGCAGTAAAACAGCGGCAGTCACACGTCTTCAAGCACCCCCCGCCTGTCACTCAAGCACAGACAAACTGCGAGCGCTTCGGCCCGGCTCAAAAACAACAAGACCGGAGATTAAATGCAAAGTAAAGCCAAGAAAACTTGAGGCTCTCAGAGTTTTGAGAAGTCTTCTCCAAGGCTGTGTTGCTGTTAAAATTTCTGTTGAACTCTCAGGAGTGTTTGTATGATGGATGATAGTGAATGTAAAAACACTCTTTATCAAACATGCACACCTGGTGACCCTGAGTGCTACTATTATCTTGGTGTGAATCCAGAGAAATTGACCCAAAAAATATCTGTCTTTTTATGCAACTCCTATTTTTTATTTATTATTTGTATTTCTGTACGGAATATAAGACCCAAATTGGTTCAATTGGATGCAGGAAAACCTTATATGTTGAGTTAATGTTAGAGCATCGCAGGGCCTTTTAATATTATAATCATTATTATTATTTATTATATTTTTTACTGTTTTTTTTGTATTTTCTGTTTTATTTATGTATTTTTTGTGCTGCTTTACATTTAGTTAATTCATTCTTACTTTTTTATCATGCTGCTTGTTTAAGGCATGGTTAATAACGTGTTTTAAATCATGTACAAAAATATAATAATGCTCTGAGAATTAGAGAATGCATGATGATCCTGGAAAGTATTTAAAAAAAAGGGTACACACTTTTAGCTTCAGTACTAAAAAGTCATCGTTTCGTTCACAAGGACCTTCGTCATCAGCGATGCTTAGAAACAGCCCATAATCACACCTCCAAACCGTGCATGGCAGTGTGTACAGGTGTGTGTTTTTTCCTGCCGCTGTCACCTGCCCTCTCCTCTGCTGTCATCCCTCCTGTTGCCGTGGTGACTGCCTCGGGGCGACAGACACTTCCTTGTCATGTCGGGCGGCTCTGATGCTGATCGGTGCTGATGGAGAGAGCTTTGTCCCTGTTTGTTCACCTAAAGCAGCGACATGTCACCACTGCCCCACCTGGGAGGACTGTCACACACACACACACACACACACACACACACACACACACACACACACACACACACACACACACACACACACACACACACACACACACACACACAGGCTGACAATCATTTGTAATTCGTCCGTTGAGGTTTTTGTCTGCTCTGTTTTATACAGATGTTCTCAGTATTTGCAGGCCAGGATGTATGGTAAACTTCATTCTACCTCAATGTTTACTTCCAAAAGTGAGTTTTTTTATGTTCTAATGATGTACTGACTATACCTTACAGATAAATATTAATACAGTCATAAACAATTTAAATTACCTTTATTTTTTATTGAAAACTGAGGTGGTACATGTGTAGATAAGTCTCTAAATTGTGCAGTTTACCGCAAGTGTTTTTGTACTCTGTTAGTAAAATTCACTCATTATGCTCTATAAATAACATTAACACATAGAGAGAGAGAGAGAGAGATAGATAGATAGATAGATAGATAGATAGATAGAGAGAGAGAGAGAGAGAGAGAGAGAGAGAGAGAGATAGATAGATAGATAGATAGATAGATAGATAGATAGATAGATAGATAGATAGATAGATAGATAGATAGATAGATAGATAGATAGATAGATAGATAGATAGATAGATAGATAGAGAGAGAGAGAGAGAGAGAGAGAGAGAGAGAGAGAGAGATAGATAGATAGATAGATAGATAGATAGATAGATAGATAGATAGATAGATAGATAGATAGATAGATAGATAGATAGATAGATAGATAGATAGATAGATAGATAGATAGATAGATAGATAGATAGATAGATAGATAGATAGATAGATGGATGGATGGATGGATGGATGGATGGATGGATAGATAGATAGATAGATAGATAGATAGATAGATAGATAGATAGATAGATAGATAGATAGATAGATAGATAGATAGATAGATAGATAGATAGATAGATAGATAGATAGATAGATAGATAGATAGATAGATAGATAGATAGATAGATAGATAGATAGATAGATAGATAGATAGATAGATAGATAGATAGATCTCTCTTCCCCACATTATGAGAGCGGTTTCATTGGAGGGGGGAAGTCTTCTCCCGGCATATCATCATTCAGGCCGGGCGCGCGGGGCGGCTCGTGATTAGCCGGCAATTTATTCTGGCGGGCGCGATTGAGAGGCAGCGGCCCTGAAATGGTAATGTGTTTAAATGTCAGAGGGAAGGTACGGTTCTCATCAACCTTTGGTCACCCGTCCGCTTTGAATATTCTTATTGCCGTCATGTATTAGTAATGAGAGTTGAAAAGTAAGTAAAATTTAACCTTCGCTGTACCTGAGGAAACTATGAATATTAACGAGGCCTATTATGTGTACCTGATCTGAAAGAATTTTAACCCCGCGCCTGACTGCCTCGCTCTCCCTCCTCAATTTCTCTACATCCATCCCTCTTTCTCTCTCCACTCCTTTACTCCCCACTTCTTCCTCTTTTCTGCTCTCTTTGCTTCAACCCTTTCCCCCTTTTCTCTTTCTCCCCCTGTCATTTCACCCATCTTCTTCTCCTTTTTTCACCTCTTTTATCCTACAGTGTTCTCTTTTCTCACTCAATTCTCCAACCTTCACCTCATGCACCTTTCAGCCATGGAATGTGTTTGCTATCTTTACCCATAGCTTATTGTAAAGTAATGGATTTTAAGTAGTTCTGTTGTCTCTTCAATAGCAGCAACCAGACCCTACTTCTCACCAATTCTTACCCCAAAACTATTTTGTTTTTGTTCCTGTAGTGTGTGATATAGGTTTGTGTGCATGAAAACGGTCTGCAAAGGTTGGAATCCCTGAAACACCTCCACTTCTGTAACACATTGACATCACTATGTAACATTCCCGCTTCTATTGGCCAGCGCTCCAACACATTGTAAGTGATAGGCTAAGGGGCGGGACATCCCTAAGCGGTTGACCAATCACAACAGAGCCGGCCAGCTGTCAGACAAAATACTAATATGAACCTGAAAATTAGCATAAACATTTACAGTCTCAGGAACTTGTTTCAGGACCTATCAATGCATTATTGTTATTGTTATTGTTATTATTGTTATTATTGTTATTATTATTATTATTGTTATTATTATTATTGTTATTATTATTATTATTATTGTTATTATTGTTATGTTCATTTTGTTCAATATGGTTCCATAAAGAGTAAAATACCCAATTAGACTGAGTATCCTTTGGGGCAAGGCGAGTCACAGCTGGGTTTGATTCCATTTTGGAGACATAAACAGTGTTTTCATGATGTTTTCATCCCTTTTTGTGGCCAGCAAAGCCACTTAGAATGAGGACTCAGGTCTGGATTTGGCTTTGGTGCAGATGAGAGTCCTCCATTCACTTGTTTTGCTTTCTCCCATCATCCCTCTCTGTCTGCTCATTCCTCTCCACCATGCGAGGGGAGGAGGCTGTTTACCATGCAGAGATGGTGTTTGCATAGATCAGGCCAAAGTGGGACGTGTGTGTGTATGTGTGTGTGTTGAATGGAGGGGGTGTAATTCCCTGGATTAAGGCTTGATCAAGGCTCCACACTCTCTCACTTCCACCTCCCCCATGAGGGCATGGGGTTTTTCGGGGGGGGATTGACACATCTTTCTGTAATGGACAACAAAGACAAAAAAAAATAGCAAGTCTCTCTTCCACTCTCTCCCTGTCATGATCTGTACATTTTACATATTTAAAGTCCTAGGTGTGTTGGTATGGCAACATACCTGTGGTTGTCTGAATATCGGTAGTAGTGGCCAACATTGATGTCTTTATGTATCAAACCTGCATTAAAAACATCATTATATAAGGAATTTTACTCTAAATGGGTCCATAGTTTACAAAATGCACATCATGCCGTATTAAAGAAGACTTCAAACTAGAGATTGAGACCCTTAACTCCTCAGGAAACTGTTTCCTGAGGAAATAAATCAAGTGTGACGTAGAGTAATTTTTTCATAGACTTCTATACACTTCTATATGCAACACTGGGAGTCGCCTCCTGCTGGTTATTAGAATGAATGAATGAATGAATGAATGAATGAATGAATGAATGCAGGTTTACGGCAGTGGCTTCATTATTGGAGGTTTGCTGGCTGCTAATACCGTCTCTCTGAAACCAATCATGTCCTTTTAAAATTAAATGACATAAAGCAATTAGCAGGTAGTAAAATAGCAAAGAAAAAACACTGCATATTAATGTTTATACATACTATTTAAACTGTTGCATATATGCTCTATTCAGGATACTACCCAGGCATTTTAACTACACACTCACACAGACACACTCCCTCTGGTCCCAGGGGCCCCTCTCCCTCTCGTATCCCAGATAATGTCCACCAGCTTGCCGTGTTGTACGGAGAGCCTCCCTCCGCCCGCTGTGATCTCTGGGTAAGCCGGTAACAGCCCGACTCTTATTAGCTCTCGTTATTGATTTGGAGCAGGGATTGAGAGCTGAGCCGCTCTCATTAGCACTGGATAAAGTCATAATCCACCAACCTGCAGGGTCAGACTCTCTCTGCCTCGCACTCGGCTGCCTTCACACTTCCTGCCTCAGATCCACTCCGAAACAACTTGATTTCAAGAGGTTTCAAACAATGATGAAACAGAGAGAGAAATTCTGACTTAACGTTGCATCATTTGAGATGTTGTATGTTTGTTCTGTAAGGTCTTCTGTATTTGAATTATACAGAACATGTTTTTCACATTATTAAAGTAGGACTTAATGGAGCTTTAGTTCACACAATTTGTTTCCATCTCTTATCAACGCGACCATGACTATGTTCACCGTTTTCATAACTCCCTTCAAGGTTCTTTAGCTCAGTGTGTTCGTCCTGGTCAGCTATCATAACACTTAACGAAGAACACACACAGTTTTGAGTTGAGCGGGGGGAATACACAAGGAATATTTTACTCTAAGTCTAAAAGGAATCCAACGCTTCAACGCCTTAAACCTGCATTCTCTCAAATATCCAGCCGGGGGCGACTTCACTGGTTTCAAAAGAAGTCCAATTGCATAGAAGTCTATAAGAAAAAATGACCCTAATCTTCTTTCATTTATTACTTTTCCTAAATATTTCATGGATCTGATTCTGTCAAGTCTTCAGTAAAGCATGATTTTCATTTAGTAAATGATGGTTTCATTTTAAAATTGACGATAAAGTAGAGTATGTCTTTGAGTTCCTGAAAAGCTCTACATAAATATAATGTATTATTATTATGATTCAGAGCACGCTACCTTGCAAATTCAACACAATAAGCTGATAAAAGAAACTTTAAACTTACAATTACGATGAACGGCTATGCAATACCCGACAGTTGATGGACGGGAGGAGGCAAGAAACATCGCAAAACATATTCAATTACCAAGTTCTGCAAATGCAATCAAACCCTTTGGAAAGGCCTTAGGGACATGCATCAGAAATGTGTTATTTTTGTTAATATTAGTGTCTTTTTTTGTGAGGAGCTCTCAACTCTTGGTGTTTCACACAGGTGGTGAACTGCTGTTCATGTGAGTGTTTTAATATATGAAATGTTTATGACTATTCAAAGATGAACCTAAAAATACATCACAGTTTTATATACATAGATTCTTCTCAGGACTTCCCTACTTTCCAAAACTAACTTTGATTCATCGTGTCAGATAATGTTTCATCCGCCTGTCCATCACTCTCTCAGTGATTCTACTCATCGCTCCTTCCTCAGCGGGTCTGGCAGATACCTTCCTCCTCCTCCTCCTCCTCCTTTTTCTCAACCTCTTCCTCCTCCTCCTCGAACTCCTTGTCTTTCTCTTCAAGCCCTCCACCCTGAATTCACTATCGGCCCTGGTATCGATCGGCCGGTGTGATAGAGGTGGGAGGTGCGTTCACAATGCGGCAGGGGTCTGGCTTCGGCTGCATCTTTCAGAGGGCCAATCGATACCGACTCCTTTTCTCCCCCTTCAAAGCTTTTCATTCACACAGACAAACAGGGGGGAGGAAGGAGACGTGAGGAGGAGGGGAAGAAGGAGGAGGAGGAGGAGAAGTGAATGACATGAGAGTTATTTTTCTTCTCTTCCCTCTCGCCTTTCTCCTCTATCCTCTCCGGACTCAATGCCTGGCCTCAGGGTCAAACTCAGGAGAGGAGTGAAGAAAGAGGGAGGCGAAGAAAGGAGGAGAACAGGAGGGTGAAAGATAAGAAAAGTCACAAGGGAGGGAAATAAGAAAAGGTAAGGATAGATGGATGATATATGCAGAATTCAGGAGCAGATGGGTGGTATTTAAACTATGAAATGCCACAAAAATCAAATTTCAGTGATTTTATAACTTGGCAGCTCAAAGGCTGATATGATTATCCAAAATAATCCACTCGCACAGCAACAACTGTAACGATTGTACCACGTATATGTTGTGTTTTATTCTTCCTTTATCCTTTTATTTCACATGCATTTCTGAACAATATTTCTGTAAAAGTGTGGAGGCTTGAACCACAGCAGATAATCCCTTAATGAATAGGATATTTACTTTGTTTAGGACAAACAAATCAACATTTATCTGCAACATAAAGTGTTAAATATATGTCTGCGCACAGGAGCTGATCGACAAACCTCAAAAGATATTAAACTACGACCTTGAGTTGCAGATTATTTTCTAATTCTTCGTCTTCCCTCTGTGGAAAGGCTACGACTTCTGGATGAGAAGCTCTGGGACATAATGTTTTTGTGCAGCAAAGGGTTGGGATTTGTAAGGTTAAACCTTCTCCATTAACAAACAGGAAAACAAAGCCTTGATTATTCACACAGAAGACACTGTACAGCCTCCTCTGGGACCGGGATCAAAGAAACTCTGCTGATCCACAGACAACAATCTGCTGTCATGGATGTTAACGGACCGATCAGAACACCTTACAGTGGAATATGACACTGAGTATTTCTGCTTGCACGCCTCGATGGTACCTCTATGTTTGTCAGTGTGAAGTGTTGTCCTTGTTTCAGGACTTTTATTGAACGTAACGTGGGTGTCAGCGCTGTCAGAAAGCCAACTTTCCTTGAGAGCTTTCCCCCGTGTCTCAGCTCGTAATGCTATCCATTGCTCCAGGCGTCAGAGACACTTACATTTTGGAGATATCTCTTCCTTTCTTCAGCAGAGGTTCTCGCTAATTTGATGCTCTGGCGAGGAAGATCGTTGGCTTTAATACAAATCATGTTTCAATCGTTACTTGAAGACCTTAAGCCCTACCCGGGCTCTCTGGAGGGCGGTGGTAATGAGGCCTGCTGGGATTTCAATCATTTTTACATCTGTTGAAAAATAAGGAGAAAAGAGAAGAGGAAAAACAGAGAAAAAAGAAAATCAACTTATCCCCCCCCGCTCCCTCCCATCCCCATCTCACTCTGTCGAAAAATAATAATTTGTTTTGAGGATTGATAATGAAAAAAAAAAAACACATAAAGAGCTTTTCTCTTTTTTTCGTCTACTTTTGTGTTCTCAAAAAAAACCCTGGCCTTGAAATCTCTCCGCTCAGTACCTCGCTGCTGTAAACTCCCCAAACAATTTCTAAGGCCCTTCCCTCCCTCCCCTCGTTGCAAAATAAATAAATCTTTGTGATATTAGATTTCAGACACCTCTTTATCACACTCTTTCTCCCCGTCATCCCCTCTGTCTCTGTGGCATAAGTTATTTTCCAGCTCCCCCACCACACAGAAACATCCCTCCTCCTCCTCCTCATCCTCCATCTTTTTACCCCTTGATTCCCCTCTAAATAACACGCCCAAGGTCTGTATAATGGGACGCAATAAACACACATCCTAGAAAGTAGCTATAGCTCGGAAAACAATCTGATAAACTCACAAGAAAGGTGACAAAAACCTCAGAGTCTGAAGGGGAATCGATCCCTTGAATCTGCTTTATAGGCCATTATCCAGAAGGGGTTGCAAAAAGAAGTCCAAATGCATAGAAGTCTATAAGAAAATGTACCTTCTTCTTTTTTAATTTCCAACTTAGTTTATGGACCTTATTCTTATTATTTTTATTTTTATATTTATTTATTGAATTATTTATTTTTATTTTTATTTTTATTTTATTTTTATTTATTTATTTTTATTTTATTTTATTTTTATTTCTTTTAGTTTTTTTATTTATACTTCTTCTTGAGATGTCTATAAGTCTCCTTCAATACAGCCTGATTTTATGGTCTCATGTGGAGGAATATTGACGATAAAGTAGAGTATGCTTTAGGGCGAGCTACATACCTTGTGATTGAAAGTTGATTGTAAAGATGTTGTTGCAATAGAAAGAAACGAAGACTTTAAATTATTATGAGTAGTGTGCATGTTCTTCTTTACAACCCAATAACTTTCCTCTGTCGGGAAGTGTGATGTATTTGCTGGTACGGTGGCAAAGTTAGTTAGGTCAGACGGTCCCAGGTGATGAGAAACTCCTCAGAAATCTACATTGCTGAGCAGCAGTGAGGGTTACCACCAGTCTTGCAGCACTGATGTAATGGTTACAGAGCCAGAGCCGCACCATCCTGCATGCAATTTCACTTTTCACTTCCCCTTTCAATACCTGTTTTTTAAAGGAGGCAATCAGTAAAAAAACATGTGGCTTCTAGGTCCAACTGAGCAACAGATGTTTGTTGTGCTTTAACTGCATTTTTATGTTTTATATTACATGAGGCATTTTCTGACTCAAAAAGTTTTGTTACCCGTGGCTATATTTGATTAGTGGATCTTTTTCACAGCTCTAAAGCTAAATCAAACATATTTGAATATCAAGCTATCGGGCAGATACAGCACTGAAGTCCGGCTGCTGGAGCCGCCTTTGAAGCCTCCTGGCAGAGCTGCGCCGTGGAGCCCATTGACTGAATTGAAGTTAGTGTTAACACTGCACCTTCGACGTCGGATCAGAAGCTCCCTGCAGCGAGACACCTCTGCTCGACATCAGAGGAGGAGCACGCCTCTCACTTCATCTCAAGTGTGTGTGTGTGTCTGTGTGTGGTGTGTTTTGTTGTTGCCTTTGTGCTCTCATGTCTCCTCTCTCACTGCTCAGCCTGTCACTTTTCGTCAGTTTTCCGATTGCTTGTGCTGCTTCTTTGTCCATCTCATTTTATCTCTACTTACCTGAAGAAATTGTGTTCTGTATACGCTTATTTTTCTGGCAAAAATATCCTTGTGTCGTTGTGTTCGGGTCAAATCTGACAGACTAACTTCTTTCATCAATCATAAATACTGTGTTTTAGATTGGATTGCTTCAAGGCCTCATGATTTCCTTCACAGTAGGCTTTGAATGTACAGTATCAAGATGCCGATAACCATTTTTCATTGAATTTTGAGTGGTTTGGTCAACTGTGCCACACCTGTGATGAAAAATGACCACCATGGAAACTCCATTCATCCATCAGATAGTAAACATCCACAAATCAACACCACGTTCATTTTGGAATACATTTTCAGTGTCTATTCACTGCAGTTATTCATGTAAACCAACATTTTTTTAAAGCTTTAAAGGATATTAAATACAATTTGACCGGGACCAACAAAGTCAGGGAGGAGAAACGAACCCGACAGGAGGGTTAAAAACCAGCAGCAGACTATAAGAAAGGAACATAATGGATGTTTGTGTGTGCATAATGTCATCTGTATGCTTTTCTGCCCCCTCTTACCTCAGCTGTACATGCTAACCCCACCACACGCACACGGTGGTGCATGTGCCATCGTGCACTGTGCATGTCTCAGAGTAAGCATGGTTGCACAGCTGCCTGTAAATGCTCAACATGCCTCCACCCTGACCCACTTTTTTCCTTCAGTGTACAGATAGAACATTTATTTCTTCCCTGCCTGCCACATCCACTTCATCAGACGCGACCGTATATACATTTATATTTAGCCACGTCGGTGCTGCAGTCAGACACACGCTGATGGTAGATGCATCTCCTGGATGTTTGTAAGCATTTTGGAAGTTATAACCTGACATCTTTGTTTTTAACAGCTGAAGTTGCTATGGATTAACACAGGATATTAGATATTGTTAGGGATATAATGCATTCAATGCTTTGTATAGCTGGAATACATTGCAAATTCAGACAGACAGACAGACAGACAGACAGACAGACAGACAGACAGACAGACAGACAGACAGACAGACAGACAGACAGACAGACAGACAGACAGACAGACAGACAGACAGACAGACAGACAGACAGACAGACAGACAGACAGAGAGGGTATCACAGTCTGAGGCCTCCTGCCCTGCAGATGTCAGACTCTGGATGAGTGACACTGACCTCCCTCAGCGCTACTTATTGATCAGCCTGGGACACATGCTCTGTGTGTGTGTGTGCGTGTGTGTGTGTGTGTGTGTGTGTGTGTGTGTGTGTGTGTGTGTGTGTGTGTGTGTGTGTGTGTGTGTGTGTGTGTGTGTGTGTGTGTGTGTGTGTGTGTGTGTGTGTCTGTGTGTCTGTGTCTGTGTGTGTGTGTCTGTGTGTGTGTGTGTGTGTGTGTGTGTGACAGGGTTATAACTATAGTTTTAAGTGACCCTTATATGACCTCCATGTGCTGCTCAACAGGTCCAGGCAGAGTGCGCGCGCATGTGTGTGTGTGTGTGTGTGTGTGTGTGTGTGTGTGTGTGTGTGTGTGTGTGTGTGTGTGTGTGTGTGTGTGTGTGTGTACACTGCAGTGATGAACAGCTGATTTATTTCCCTTGAACTTTCCTTGGACTCAGTGTTTGCTGTCTTGGTTGGATGGGATCAAAGCTCCATGATGGGATCAAAGTTATAGGAGGGTTACCGGTTATGTTCCTCAGGTGGAAAAATCGTTCCTATAATATAAAGGTGGAGCTAATGTCGTAGTCTCTGTGATGTCTTTATGGTGCATCAGTTGTTTTCAGTACTTTTTATTTCTCATAAACGTTATTTATTGTTCTTGAAAAAAACTCCTACATAGACCTGAATGCAACACCTGTGTTTAGATGAGGGGCATTCTGGGAGATATGGAATCATCACTTTATAGCAAAGGCAGAGCTGAGTGAATCAGGACACTTCATCCCTAAATGACTCCAGGGTTGTGCCAACCATGATGAATTGATGAGTATATCTCCTGAGAGTATCCTGGACTGGATCCTTTTTAAGAAAACTTGTGAGAGTGTAAAATAAAGACCAGCGTGTGTGCTGAGTCAGCATCCCCCTGCAGGATTTGGCCATGTCTGCTACGTGGATCCAAACTAAATGTCTTCCAGCGAGGGCTTGTTGGAGCTCCCTGAAGGTGACAGGCTGGTAGCAGACTGTCTGAGGCTCCTGGTTTCACATCATTCTGAGGGGCCCAGACCCTTCCCAGCAGCAGAGGGAGCCCCACTGAGGCCTCATGACTCCTCCAACAAGTCATCATTACAGTGCAACACTGACACCATGTGGCCAACCCCTGCTCTCCTCCATCTCTTATTGTCCTTGCATCCTCAATCTCTTTTCCTACGACCTCTTTCCTTCCTTTTGCCTCCTTTGTTCCATTGTTTCCTCAGTTTCATCCCCTTCTGGTCGTCCTCTTCGACAGGGTGTACCAAACTCTTTCCTTTTCTGTCGTTCGCCCTCGACTGAGAGATTCATTTGATGGACTTTTAATATTATATTCAAAGCATAACAATAACAGTGCAGATGCAATGAAACAGCAAGATGTTTGTAGAAATACAAAACGTTGATGACTTTTATTCTGATTAAATTGCATCAGAGATCAGTTTAATTTCATATATAAAATAGTTGTATACCTCATAGGAGTTGTACTCCTCCTAAGACCAGTAAGGTCTTTGGACTCCCCTTGAAGAATGTGCGTGTCCTTCCTCTTCACCCCTTCTCCTACTCCTCCCATCAGCCCCCAAAACTCATTGTAGAAAGTAGAGCATACATATATTATTGAAGAGCTCTGTGGAGAGTGCAGGCAGGAAAAAGAAAACCTTTGTGCTCCCTCCTGCTCTTTTTGTTTTACAGAAGGACCTGGAAACAGTACCGCTCAGGTTCATATTTAACTAACCAGATTAAACACTTCTTAAAGTGCTTTGTACAAATAATAATACTATATTGTTAATATTCAAACCAGGACATGGAAACATACGACTGTGTGTCATCAGTTTAAACTGCTTTAAACTGATCTTGTCTTTGTTTTGTATTTATTTCATACTTTTTACAGTGTCGAAAATAAAGAGCTGTTCTTCATACACAGATCTGAAAGGATTGGGTTGCAAATAATCCATTTCAAAACGTAAATGTTTGATGATCACAAGTAATGAGTCATGTTCTACTTGGTTTAATAACCTTGATAGTGAGGGAGCAACATTACACACACATTTATCAGAACATAACTACGGACGGACACGGGCTCGTGCACGAGACAACGACACGGACTCTGGGTTCTAGAGTTTGTTTTAAAGCTAAAAAAAGTTCTTAAAGTTCTGTAAACACTTTAAAGTTTGCCCTAGATTTACACATTTAAAGACTGGAAAAATATATATAGACAGAGAAATCAAAAGAAAAAAAGAAGCATGTAAAACACAGACATTATATTAGAGTAGTAAAAACAAATGTTAGAAAAACACTTTTACTACAAATATGCAAAACTACACATGATCAGTATTTTTTTAAATAAATAGTAGCAATAAAAAACAACGAATTAGAATTAAGTATGTAAAGTATGAACAATACATGTAAAAAAAAAGAAACATTCAAACATTAATATAAAACAACAGATGTGAAACAACATTTAATTTAAATAAACAGCAGAAATGGAAAAAATAAAACAAGTTATAAATACATGACGATTCAGAACAACACTTAACTATACAGATTGAAGAATAAACCCCAGCTGGGATTTTACACTTGTATCTTTTGTGTGCTAAAATATTAATTGAAAAGTTCCTCAATCTGTTAGATATGGTCAAAAAAAAGCCACCTTTTAATATTGCTCATTCATGTTTAAACCTCATGTGCACTAGAGACAGGACCAGACCCAAAAGGCATCAGCACTAACCCTGCAGAACCAATCTGATCTATTGTCTTCAAAGCGTCCAATAAAGTGTCCTGTTGAGGCTGGAAACCAGCAGCAGCTGACACTGTTTCCAGTCGCTGTATCTGCGTTTAGTTTACTTGTTTGTTCCTCTAAATCACTTGCATGCCCCCGGACCCCCCTAGAGGATGTGAAGTCCACCCTACTCCTAACGTGTCAACAGGACTAGGACCAGGTAACATCGACCTGGTTAACATGACTAATATATTGACGACGCAACCAGCACAAAACACTCTGGGTGTGTAGTGGCTTATCCACCATCATGCCATCTGAGTTCCTTTAATAGTGATTGTACTACCATGCCCCCCACACAACTTTAAAAAAGAGGCCCTGAAAATGTTTTGGTGCTCGCATTAGCACGCACACAGCTCCACCTCACCTCTGGACTAAGCCCACCCAAACTTTAAAACCTGGCTACGCCTCTGGTAAACTCCATTACATCCAGAAGTACAAACTCCTTTAAGAAACATGTCATAGATCTCCTTTCGAGTGGTGTCCATGTGTCAGTAAGACCACAAGAGGGAGCTATACCCTCAAGAAAAACTGTAGGGTTTTCTTTCCTTTCTGTCACAGTAGCTGATAAAATGACAAATGTCCGTGAGAGAATATTCCCACACTCCCTCTGCTCCCTGACCACTACACTGTGGGAAGAGGAGAAAGTGTGTGTGTGTGTGTGTGTGTGTGTGTGTGTGTGTGTGTGTGTGTGTGTGTGTGTGTGTGTGTGTGTGTGTGTGTGTGTGTGTGTGTGTGTGTGTGTGTGTGTGTGTGTGTGTGTGTGTGTGTGTCTGTGTGTGTGTCTGTGTGTGTGTTTCCAGGCTCCATCTTTACATTTCTAGACAACTTGAGCTGGCTTTAGAGGGAACTGAACAACTCTGATGACTTTCACACTTTCAAAACCACTACAGAATATCTGAAAGTTGATGGACTAAATGAGTATGAACGAAGAATAAGAAAATCTGATTCTTTTTTTCCTGATTACAAACGGGTTTTGCGTCTTTCAGAAAGCAAGCAGCAACCGCTGGATCTTAAAAGTGAAGCTTATAAATGAAGCCTGTAAACTTTCAAATGGACATTGTTTGCAAAAAGAAGTCAGATTGAATGGAAGTCTATGAAAAATTACTTGATTTATTGCCTCAGTAAAAACATTGTAAGCTTAAATGTATGGTCCAAGTCTTCTTGAACAGGTGTCTGTTAGTGATGGTTCTGTTTAGAGTCAAATAGAAACAGATAATAGATAAAGGAGGGGGTCCATGTTTTCCTCTCAGAGTGTTTTCACTTCATGAAAGCGTTGAAGTTGCCCAACACTCCGTTTCTGTGTGATTGGTGGTCCCAAAATATTTAATAATTACGTCTAACAATAAAAGTAGGCAAAGCAAAAGTTCTCTCAGGTATTTTCGGAGCAGCCTGTGTGTGTGTTGGAGCAGTGGTGTGTTTGTGTGTGTGTTTGCACTGTGACCTTTCCTTCCTGTGGAGGCAGTGAGCGGTCCGTTACTCAGGGTCCTGTCAGGGCCTCCGTCCAGCGTTTCCAGCTCAGACTGTGGGAAAGTGGGAACCCTGGTTTGTCCCACAAGGCTAGCTAATATCTAACAACGACCCCCCTCTCTCATCCTGCTTCCTGGACCGAACGGCTAAATATAATACACCCAGTGTCATGGATTTCCCGCCCCATCCAGAAATATAGAACCACAATGCTGCACTAAAGTCAAACATGTTTTCATTCTCGTTTTCACTGATGTCGCCTCAGTTCTTCCGTATTAAATGGCATTTAAGTCAAAGACACTTGCATCCACGATGAGTCCTTTTATGGCTAAATGGTTAAAAATGTTACTCAGGGAATCAAAGCAGGAACAAACATTACCCACTGGTGGTTTGGTCCTAGTCGACTAAGATCTCTTTACTTTTTCTTCTCAAATTTTTCATGAAGAATGACTTGTTTTTAACCAAACTCTTGAACTAACCTCTCGTCGAAACATGATTCAAAGTGGAGCTTCTGCATGAGTCTCCGAGGAGAAACTCAGCTCGACCAACTAAATCAAAACAGATTTTGTTGACAAATAATGCATTTAGTCTCGGACACCCCCAGCAGAGCGATACCTTGTCTTACTAGCGGTTAGCTTCATGTACATTCGCCACATTCTCCCAGTTCAAATTTGATTCATATCAACTTCATACTGTTGAATCTGAAACATCAGATTGAGAAGTTTGTGAAAAAACATACATATTTGAACTATACTTTCACAGCTTATTGAAGTAGTTTTCAAGTCCGACTTGTAGCTGGACATTAAAGTCATTTAACATGGGATTTTCTTAGGATAGAAATGGCTATGGCACATAATTATACATCATAATAAATAGAATCAGGTTGCTTAATGTGCAAATGGACAGACTGTTCTGCCACTAACATATATTTTAAGGTCCTGTTTTCTCTCATGCATGGCTTGATATTTTCTCCTCTGCAAGTTCCCAGATTTTGTGCCTTGTGGCTGTAAATAAAAAATAATAAAAAAGGCCGAACCCAGTCCGGATGGATGGATGAATGGTTGGTTGCATGGCTGGCTGAATACACGCAGCACTTAACCCCATCACTGAATACCACACCACCATCACCACCATCAGCAGCAGCAGGCCATTACTGTTCAGGAAATATGCTGAATTATTCAATCACTTCCTCCCTGCATTCTCTACAGGATGCACGGGTCTATTGAAAATCACAGAAAGGGTGTGTGTGTGTGTGTGTGTGTGTGTGTGTGTGTGTGTGTGTGTGTGTGTGTGTGTATATGTGTGTGTGTACCGATGAAGCGTGCACATGAAGGGTGTGTGTTGTAACCTTTTGGTCATGACCTACATTAGGTTGTACTCACAGAAGACCAAGACAACTGAACATCTGTGTGGTTTAAGAGTCATGCATCTCTTCTGTACTTTTACCGCTCACTTTTGATTGCACGCACACTTCCTCCACGGAACACTTGGTGTGTCTCTGCATAGATTGCATCATTTAATAACTTCTTAACATTTTGGACACTTACTGCCTCACAGCTTTTTTTAAAGTGCAGATTAGAGCTGCATCAGTCACTGGACAGATTGATAGGTCAGTATTGGGCCCAGATTTCGCAACTATTCTGATAATCGAGTAAAATATTTGTTGTTATTCCCACATTGGTTTCATGGATGCACGAATATTGATGCCACTGTAGGGCTGTTGCTCAAACGATGCTTTGGTACCAAGTTGATACCAAAATCAAACAAAAGTATGTACTTCTTTCATGCCGTGCCCATCAGTCCTGTCAAGCCTTGAGGATAGTCAGTAAAAAATGAATATGCAAAGATCAATTATGATGCTATCTTAATATGCTCAGATGTAATCTTGTTAGATTCAGTATTTTGCAAGAAACATGAAGAAATACAGGTTTCGCCGCAATAGATAGGCGTAACACCTGCGTCACTTCCTGGCAAAATTACGGCCCCGCCCACTTTTGGGAAAAACCATTCGCTTTCATTTGAAGGACCGTCAATACAGATTCTGATGTTTTCGGCAATCACAGCAAAAAATCAAGATAACCACGCCGTTTTTAATCCCAATTTTGATGGCAGGCAAACCAGTAACAGATGTCATTGCAGATCGATGATCTGTGTCGATCTGTAGTTTAATTTAAATAAATAGGGGATGGATATCCGGTGGGTCTGCCGGTGGCTTTTTGTAGGTAAAAAAAAGCGCAGTGATCTGAATTTTTTGATGTGATTGAAGAAAACTTCATAATCTGTATTGACCGCCCTCAAATGAAAGCAAATGTTCTCCCCCAAAAGTGGGCGGGGCCGTAATGTCGCCAGGAAGTGACGTAGATGTTACTCATCTATATAGAATAGATATTGAAGAGGTCATAAAGACCTGTTGAACAAGTACCTCAGGGTAATCGTTTTCTTATTTCTTTTTACGGTGGGATCAAGAATTTTGGAAGTTTATAGTTTTCGCTGCAATTTCTTTGGTGACATCCCGAATAGAACAGAAGACAAAACAAGAGCATCATTGCACAACTGAATGTGTCACAATGAAAGCCACAAACTACCCTCAAACCCTGTTTTTGTGATCCTTGCTTCTTTAAAATATACCTAAATGTTTCCCTCATGTCTCAAATGGAAACAACTTAACCTTCCTGTTGTCTTTGAGTCCTATTCGACCCGTTCTCAAACGTGTTTATGTCGGGATAAAGGTTTCATTTATGTCATTAGCATAAAAAATAACATGGTTGCTTGTATACTACGTTTCTTTGGGGTCAATTTGTAAAATCTCTGAACAAAAAAAGTGTTTTTAACTCAGAAATGAGCTTTTATTTTGAGTAAATTTGGACTTTTGACCATCATTTCAAAAAGAAGAGTCAAACGTGTTCAGAATAAAGTGGTTTGAAAAGTATAACATAGATATAGAAGATTATTTACACCATACGCTTTATAAACAGTCGAACAGGGAGGACAACACAAGGGTTAAGGAGTTTACATATAAAAGAATTAAGTGGGTGGGAGCATTTTTGGACCAAATGGTTTAACTTAGTCCTTGAACGCAGCTGCATGTCCAACCCAACGCCAACTCCTCGTTTCGGGTCAACAACAAACATCCGCACAAACAAACGGTCGGAAAAAAACAACAACCAGAGTTAATTGATGACATCAAAGATGGTGATGCCGTTTCCTCTCCTGATGCCACATGTCATAATTCACAGGATTATTTCTGAATGGGAACGCAGTGTTGCTCGATGGAAGCAGGCTGAAGATAGGACAGGGGATGGAGGAATGAGAGTGGGAGGGATGGATGTGAATTCCAGAGGGCAGGCAGAGGAGTTTTGTCATCCCAGCAGCAGAAACAGGAAGTGAGTTAAAACCTCTCTCCTGACCCTTTGACCCCTGCAGATAACATTCCCACCCTCCCCCTTCTCTGCAGCTGTGTGAAGCCCTCTCTCGCTCCCTGGATCTCCTGCTTGCTTCCTGTACGCAAGTCCAACTCTGTGAATCCCCAGCGTGTCTTCATGCATTTCTTGTTTTTCTTAACCGATCATCAGAAAAACAAATCACCCAGAACAGCAGCAGCCTGAGGCCAGATTTCCACAGACGTTTGTACAGATGTTCCCTAATGGAAGAAACCCGCTGACTTCGGTCAATGGATAGGCATACATTTGGTGCAGACACTCAAATCATTTCCATTATTTTGACTGAAAATGACATCCTTTTCTTAGTTTAATGTCTAAATGAACACAATTTGAGTGTCTATTTAAAAAAAAGGTCTGCTATAAAGCACTTTGTGAACATTAAAGCATGCAAACATGTCACAGTAGAGTCACAAAATACCAAAATGCACCTGAAAATTAGAATGATAGGCCCCTTTAATTTTATAAAACAACATTTGAGATGAAGACATTTTATAGTTTAATTTTGTACATTTTTTAAACAAAAGTTATCTTCAATTATATATTTACCCAACAGTGCATGTCCATAGGAGTCTGTGTTTGTGGTAAATGATATATAATACCATTTATAATATTCCTTTTACCCTTACCGGAGTACATGTAATAGAAACACCTCTCAATGTACAGTCTAAAACCATCATAGAGCTAAAAGAGCACCTCTAAACTTTGGGTCAGACATGTTTGGGGTCTTTGTTTGGCATGTTTCATATATTTGGCTTTAACAGAGCAAATCTCTCACAGCTAGATCATCTCATATCTCATCCTTGCCTTCATCCTTTCCTCCCTTCCACCCACGCAAATCCCAAACTTCCTATTAGAGCTCTCTCTCACATACACACACACCTATTATCTTTATTATCTTTTCCAAACACTCTGCCAGCACCTAAACTATCCCAGTCCATTTTGTGTCTTGTATCATTACACCATAAACCCGACAATCAAAACAGAACCTTTCCCAGAGCCCCCGGTGTGTTTAGTCTTCTTGTTCCGTTAAAACACTTTTTTTCTTTTTCGTGGAACCCGTAACAGCTTCAATAAAATGTTAAAACATTGAAGCTGAATGCGACGGTGCAATACAGACATGAATGGACTTTCCGTACTCCAGTTCATCATCATCCAGAGTAAATGGAAGACCTTATGTTTGTTGTTGTTGTTGTTGTTGTGTTATTTAAAAAAACAAGACTAAAACCTCCATAATTTAGGCTTTTGCTCATTTAAAAAATATGTTTAAAGTAAGACAACATATTTTCAGTTATCTTTAAGTCATTGAGGTTTTTTTGGACATTTTTTCGATTATATTTTATATTTCTTTTTTCATCAGTTGTGTCCAATTTCGCATAATCAGTCCAAAGAAATAGGACTAAGTTGCTGCAAATGATTCCGTGTACACATCTGTATATATATAGTAGCCGGCTAAATCCTCTTCCATGCCAGCTGGTGGCAGTCGGTGGGGCAATAAGGACCTGTTAAATGAAGACAGAGATGCACGGGACTGGTTGCAAACAGAGAGGGATGATAATTGGAGAAATAATGTCCTGGATAAATCCGAACCGGGATGAAGAGCCTAGTATGAGTTGTGGACTAACGGAAGAGCCGAAGGCAGTACAGAATAACTACAAGAGGTGTTCATCTGTGGAACGACTGTAATGGTGAGCTGAAATACTGGGAAACTTTATTGAAAAACTATAACTATGGTTATGAGCAGGACCGATGATCTCCGGATTATCCTTTTGTCTTTGACGATTTTTTTCTTGGTTTACCTGTAAAGATTATTCGACTATCATTATTATTGGGGTTTTTTTGTACAAAGAGATTAATTTGTGATGAATCTGTGACGAAACGAGGCAAATATCAGTGAAGCGCTGACGACCATGAACTGAGCTCTGTATGACTTTCGACTGGCAATGTTTGCTACAGGGGGGGTAGGACTAGAAACGTGTTAATGCTTCTTCTGGCCCCTTTTGAACACAAACTTTATTATTCATACTTTGTAAAAAAAAATGTTCATCTTCAATAAATTGAGTTAAAATAAATGTAAAAGTTATTTCCGTTTCACCGGGGATCCAACCGCAGCCTTAAAGTAATCTCCAAATGAAGCACTTGTCACCTGAAAGGCTAAAATGTGTCCTTTTGTAACTTATTTGTTGACCTAAATCACATTTCCTTTTCATTACATTACTCATTTCAATCAAGGCTGTTAAAATGTCAAGACTGAATAGATTTACAGACTGCTTTAGTTATGCATAAAGCAAAAACCTTTGACATAGTTCATCATTTTCTCCTTCCTCTGCCTGTATTCCCATGGCATAGTTCTTTTGGCCTTGGGGTTGCTGTAATCTCCCTTAAGGAGGGGCAGCTTTGTTGATGCCAGTTTCTGCCCAAGCAACAAGCTGACCTGAGATAGTTTATTGTTCAGGGACGTCTAGAAGTCCTTCTTATCTGGAACGCGGGCTCCCTGCTTTAGTTAGATTCAGGATCCATATTTGTTTAGTCTCGCTGATGAGGAATGTTGATTATTCATTCTGAACTGGTTAAAACCTCGGACTGTAGAAGAGATTTTCAGAATTGGTCTGGCAACCGCTCCGTCTCCTCGTGGCTGCAGCAACTGTCTTGTCAATTCTCCGGCCGTTAACTTCAGAATTAACCTTCAGTGTTTGCCATCGAAGTTCCAGCTCTCCCCGTGTCTCTCTGAGTTTCGTCTCCATTGCTCCAGAAGTTTCCATCACAGCAAATGTATAAAGAAAAAGGAATCAAACAACATGAGGTAGACTCTTGATTGTGTTTGGGTTTTGTGTTTCTGTAGGTATTTGTAAGCAGCGGTGACTGACAGAAAAATAATAATTAATCTCCCTGCTTCTTGTGCTATAACATGTGTGTTAAGTGTACATGTTTTGTTTTAAAATAACTGCCATGTGTGGAATAAACAAATGAATACATTTTCACTGTAAATGTGAGTGTGAGGCAGAGAGGCCTCCTGTTGAAGTGTCCTTGAGCACAACACTAAATCCCTCCTGAACCCCTGACCTCTGACCTTCTTTCATTTGTGTCATTGTTTTTGTGCCTCTCCACTGACAGCTATAAACCACGGCGCTGAGTGTGTGTGAGGCCGGTCTCCGCAGCGTGTGTGTAAACACTGAAGAATGCTCTCTGAGAGTGATTGACAGCTGTATGGCCCGTCTGACGGACAGGCCGTTTTGTCGTTGGGAGGCTGTGGGAGCGACTCCCAGGGTGCACCAGGACAGTGAGTGTATAGAAGCAAAGATGGACACAGTGAAGATGCACAAGGTTCCTCACCTCTGGACGCCCACTGTTTTAGGGCGGGGTCAGAGGTCACGGCTGGAAGTGGCATCACTCATCAGCCTGTCTCCTTTCTGGAGCGAGGAAGAGGGAAAGCTTATTTTAGTAATGAGAGGACATGACAATTAAATGTAAGATGCAAGATGGGTGGATACACACACACACACACACACACACACACACACACACACACACACACACACACACACACACACACACACACACACACACACACACACACACACACAAACACTTAATCTCAATTGAGCCTACATCCTTTAGTGAATGGCTACCAGGTCAGCAGTGGCTTATCAGAGCCCAGAGCTGGTGAATGGCTTTATTGGTAAAAGCTTGCAGAGGGAAACATGCATGCATTATTTATTTACTCTATCACACTTCTAACACACACACACACACACACACACACACACACACACACACACACACACACACACACACACACACACACACACACACACACACACACACACACACACACACACAGCCTACTGAGTGTTTTTGTGTCACAAATAACAGAGAAAGTGTGTTCATTTCCAGTATGTGTACACTTTTTATTTGCTCTTTTATGTACACAAGAGTACATATAGAATATCCACATGACGTGTGTGTGTGTGTGTTTGGGGGGGAATTCCCAGAGGAAGGTGTGTGAGGGAGGAAGATGCTATGAGCTCTGCTTTAATGCACTTTGATTTGATGAACAGAAAGGTTGTGCTTTTTTTTTGTCTTAAATTCTTCACACACACACACACACACACACACACACACACACACACACACACACACACACACACACATACGTATCGTTTCTCTTCCTCTGACAATCTCCCTCCTCATCTACTTTCTCTCGTATGCACAATCACACACACACACATCTGTATCCACTGCTCTGGGAAACCATTAGTCTGACCCAGCCTTGATTACTTATTTATAGAGACCAGAGTAAAGCGAGGGGAATGGAGTACGGGGGGGGGGGGGAGAGAACAAATGAGTTTACTCCACACTGTGGATCTATGTGGAGATCCTATGGTCTGTATTAAGCCCGATGAAGTAGCCGCGCGATGGGAGGAGTTATTCCAGGTGTCCGGGCTGAATCAACAGTACGAAATGCTAATATTTGCCAAAGAATACACGGTGTGAAAACAGTTTTGCGGTATCTACAGTATGGCTTTGTATGTAAAAATGGGTGGATCTGGTATGGTCGGCCTTTGTCTAGGTGTAAAAAGTTTGTTTTGGACTACAGAGCCTCTGTGGGGTTTTTTGAATCCACAATATGAATATGTCAGTCCCGCCCAACGTGATTGGTTCATGGTTTTCTTTTCAGCCAAGAAAAATCTGCCTTGTGAATAAAACAAAAGGAAGGAGCCTTTTTTGGGGCATAATATTCACTTGTGATTCTCTGCAAAATCACAATGACTTTTAATCAAATATTTTTGGAAGTAATCGCAAGAAACTTGGCCCCTGTTTTAGTTTTTTTAGGAGCCTCAGACATCAGTTTTCATTCTGATTGGAGTCTTGTAAACAAGTCCAATGAGTTTACCTCTCTGTGTGCACGCTATGCAAGCTGTGAGAGACTTTTGTTGGCAGTATGCATTACATCTGCTCACCTGTTACTCCCAGAAATATTTCATAAGGAAAAGGTTTCTTTAGAAAGTTGTTGTCTGTGTGTCCACCATTGACTAAAGTCCCATGCAAATTAGTCCTCTGATGTAATAAAATGACTCTTTCACCCAGTGGTTTCGGGTGTAGGCTACCTACTGCATGGGTGGTTACCCTGTAGTGTTTGAATGCTCTATATCCTAAATAATAGGGGTGGAGGAAATAATTGATACAGCATAGTATTGCATCAATACACGGACGCCAAGTATCAATGTTTTATTATATAAACAAATTCAAATTGTGATTTTTTTTCAGAAACTCTCAGAATTCTCCAAAAAAAATCTAAATGTTGAGAATTTCTGAAAAAAAGTCAGTGAGAGGCAGCTTTGTGTAGGGACTGCTGAAACTGAGCTGACACAAATAACAACATGCTATGTACTCTGTTTCACTACTGGTTTCTCAGTCTTTATGTAACCGGTTATTAGGGTTATTATTAATAATTAAGTATCGGGGTGGTATAGTATCGTGGGGACCCTGGTTATACCTAATAGATAACAAGCAGAAGATATTAATTGTTAAAGCTTTGGAGGTAGACTGGGAAATAGTTTACCTCCAAAGTTTTAATCTTCACGACCAAATAACAACAACATGGCTTTGATTTATATTAATGCATGACAGAAATGTTGATTGTGCACATAAAATCAGTCGAAGCACACGTTGTTTTTCTGTTTGGAAACTCCTTTTTATTGGTTCATCTTTAGCCAGGAGGATAGCAGCAGCCACACCACACCGAGAGGAACAAATCAACCAAAACCAAAAGACACACACTTCATCTCCTCTGAACACTGAAAATAAATACTTCATTCACCAACACCATCCTCGTGATTATTGTTAGCGCTATTGTTGCAACCATTTCAAATAAATACCCATGAAGCAGTTATCAGCAAGGAAACAGAAAGTGTGAAATGCATATTGTTCCATATATAATATATTCAATTTAGATAGATTTCTATATATATTTGTTCCATATACTCTCCTTAAATTCTTTTACAACATACAGGATGCCAATTTGTACCAAAAGCGATGCTTGCTAAGACACGAGAGGAGAAGATGAGTGGTTATAGATGCAGCCTGCGTACGTACAGTGCCAGACAGAGAGCTCCGGTTCAGAGGGAGGAATATCGGAAACGTTTAGGAGATCTGGGAAATAAAATATCTGTACTCATCCTTACAGATACACACAGCACACAGAAACGAGGTGTGCACCCCAGGAAGAAACCGCAATGAAAGAAGTGTGTTTGCTTTTGAGGAATTAAATAACATGTCTCAATCCTTGTCGTAGTTGCAATAGCCGGCCTTCTTTTCCCATTATTCATTTTGCTTAATTCATTGACACCACATGCAACTTTCTTCTGCCATGCCCGACCTCACTAGCAGTCTCATCAGCACCTTTTTTAAAATCATTTAAACATTTAAAACACAAATCTATGCACCTTCTTCTTTTTTAGAAATTAAAATGAACTCTTTAAAAAAAATCCTCTTTTGAAACATCTCTAATTTAAAATGAGAAGAGTTTGAGGGTGATTTGTTTTGTATCCCATAATGCATTGCTTTCTCCACACTGTGTGTATCCATAGTACGTTCAAAACATTTCTCTGTAAAGAGGGTATGATTGGACAATCACTGTTAATATTTTAAAGCTACGTTGAACACAGATGAAACATCGGGACAGTTTCCTCTGTAAACACATCCAGGTCAGACAGAAAACAATCCGGGTGGAAATAAAAGTTCCTCAAGTCTTCTCTCTCAAGCACCAAGACCTGCAGTCATCCCACCTAATGTGTGTGTGTGTGTGTGTGTGTGTGTGTGTGTGTGTGTGTGTGTGTGTGTGTGTGTGTGTGTGTGTGTGTGTGTGTGTGTGTGTGTGTGTGTGTGTGTGTGTTTGAGGCCATGTCATTTGAAAAAAAACACAATATTTAAAGTTTTCTCTTCATGTTTTCGTCGTTTAGCGCCACAAAAATAGAGAACTGTTTGCACATGGCTGCTTCTGAAGTGTTTGTCATTCCTAAAGCACGCAGGAGAGAAATTGCTGTCGAATTATTTTTTTTAAATGGCGAGCTTACATCTGCAGTTTTGAAAATGGGAGCAAACTGTTTTCAAATCAGTATTAATGTGGACGTTATGTCGACCTATAGGTCATTTGAAGGAGTAGGTGTCGTAGATTTTTTTGGTTTGCCAACAATTCGGAAAAATAGTTATAAACTAGAAGTAGAGAGAGTTGCAATATTTAAAAAGCCAAAGTAAAACTGAATGTGTCCTCCACAGTTAGCCAAACTGTCCGTCAAAGTGAAACCAGTGGGATAGAAACATTGGGGGCAACATTCACACATCCTAACACTCCGAATTAAGTCAGGCTTTTTGTTTTATCCACTTATTAATGTTGTCAGACCAATGAGAGATTTAATTAATTATTCATGTGGCCATATTGTGATTGATCAGTTTAAATTAGACAAATCCTAGCTTTGTTTGGCAGCAGAAGGACAGAGAAAGTTTCTCCAATAGGTTAAAACCGAGCCATTATACCGAGCTATACGAAGGGTTGTGGTAATAAACTGGTGCTACAGTTTCTGTTTGTCGGTCCGGGTCATCCCTAAAGTCCATGAGTTGATCACAAGTGGAAACAGTAAATAAGTAAATCTTCAATAAAATTGGAAAAACAGCCGTAATAATATCAATCTCATAGAAACAAAATAAAGCAGAATAAAAATAGTTATACAGTTAATAGCCCATATTTACATATAAAAATATAGCAAAGTAACATTTAACAAATCGGCTTGTTCTCTGCATAGGTGACACACCCTCACACACACACACACACACACATACATACACATTCAAACATACACACACACGCTTAAAAACATGTAGGTGCACACACACACACACACACACATACGCTTGCTGCTGTGTGTTGTTTTAATCAGCATGTCCTTCCTAGAAGAGCCATTACATAACATTTAATCTGTGGACCTGAAGTGCTGAAGAAGAAGCGACATTTTCAACCATAAAAAAAGTGATTTTTATCGATCATGCATGCTCTCCGTCTTCCTCAGTGGCGACGTCAACATCCTCTCTGTCCTCCCAGCATCCCTCTCTCCCCATCAGCTGTCCATCTGCCAAACACCACAACTCCACTCTTCCTGTCCCCCTCACTTCCCTCCCCCTCCCACGCTCCATTCTTCCCCGGCCCATTAAAAGCTATCATGAATCTAATTGCCTGTTTGATCAACTCTCCACGGACCAGGAACTGGAGGCTTTTAGCCCTCGGAGCGCGAGAGAAGAGACGGACGAGACAGGAGGGATGTACAGGGGGAAATACGCCTCTTATCAGCTGGCTTTAGCTGGTTGGGATAGGTTGTAATTGTAATCCTAATCCTGTTATTTCTCCTATTCGGCATATTAGCAGGAGCATGGACTGATTTTCCACAAGTATTAGTGGCTTCGAAGTCCTTGTAGGTGCTAGTTTGTAATGCTAAAGAGCTAAGATAATCTTACTCAAGCACACTCAACGTCTTCTTGTAGGATTTAAGTGGATCCATTGGCAAAAATTCAGTGGTGTAGTGAGCTCAAAAGCAGCCCCTTCATAGCTTCATTTGGCATGTTTTAACGCCATGTTTCTAAAGTAGCTCAGAACGGAAAATCCTTTTACATTTCCTGAAGACAACTGCAGTTCCTCAGACTCATTTTGAAGGAGTGGTTCAGTTTGATTCACCTGAAGCCTCACTGACAAATGCCGCTAAATCCGACACACTGTTCTTTTAGGAAGTGTTCTGAATATGGACCCTGGATTAAAAGTTCTCCCTCTGCAAACATTACTCTTGCATTGGAAAGTCTTCACTGCACGTCAATGGTGGCTGGATCGGTGTGAAATCTTCTCTTTTCCCACCATAAGATCATTCTGGATCGAGGTAACTGACTGCCTGAATTAGAACAAGACACATAGATGGTTCTCAGAAAAACAGCGTTTGATTCTAGGATGGGAGGAAAGTGGATTAAATGGAGGAAGATGGAGGCTGGGGGGCGGGGGGGGGGGGGGCAGTGACGGAGGTCGGTCAGAGGAGGGAGGCTGGCGACAGACTGACTTTGTGAAGAAACCCGACCAGACCCTCAGAGCTCCACTGCTAAAAATAAGACTTCTTCTGCTGACACACACACACAGCTTCTACATACACAGGTTGTTGTACTGTAGGAGGACACACACACTCACATACACACACACACACACACACACACAAACACACACACACACACACACACACACACACACACACACACACACTGCCTAGTGACAATGGATGCACCCTCCCTCCGGTTAAATAATCCCCATTCAGCTCTCGGCTGCTGGGGTAAACATTGTCCATCCTCACAGTGCTTTTCCTTTTACAAATAAGCTTAACAGCATTGAAATGCTCTCAGTCCGTACAGTGCATGGTCCCTTTTTTTGGTGTCTAACTGAGTGTCTTTGTTCTCACGTTATGCCTTGGTGCTTTGCTAAAAGTCCCAATAAGATATGCACCCCGGCACAATAGAGTTGTTTTCTGACAGTCATTGTGTCCTCAATCTCCCATGCTTCTTCTGACTCTCTTCTCTAGAGGACAGAAACTCTGTTGGCAGCGACCATACCCATCGCCACAGGCGTCTTTCCTTCCTGATTTGGTTCATTGCCTGCCTCTGTGCATTCCCTTTGCAGAGGGTGGGGAGGAAGGAGGTTAAACAATAAATAAATAGATTTGAATACGTCCCGATTAAACCACAGGAAGCGGAGAGGGGAGATTTCTGTCAGGAAGTCTGGGTTAAGGCTGTCCAGCAGAGCCCAACACCTATTTCTTCTTTTGAGACTTGACGTCTTCAACGTGAACAGGCACAGTAAAGCTTTGGTCCCTCTTGAGCTGGAGATGAAGTAAATCAAGGTACATTAGGTGAAGACTCTGCGGTTGGTTAGTTTGTTGGTTAGTTGGTTGGCATGGTATGTAGGTAGGGGGGTCACAATGTCAGCTGTGGCACTGTTGAATGGCGACAGCATGGCTTTGGCGAAGGCTTAGGGGAAACGGATTTACAAGGCCCCCATCCAGGCCTGTCATAACGGCTTCTCCAGGGCCTTGCTGCGGAGCGAGGGGGGACCAGGGTTTGGGTTAGAGGCGGAGATCTTGCGGCACACGGTGTTGGTGTTGCTGCACCTACACCCGGGGCGTGTGGTGCGGTCGTGGGCACACTGGCACAGGGCAAGGCACAGCCGGGCAGGGGGGTAGCAGCAGAGGCAGGGAAGGCATAGCGCCAGTAGCCCCATGGCGCTCCAGCGGGAACAAGCGTGAGCCGGGGCGCAGGAGCACGGCCGGTCGGCGCAGTTATCCTCGTCGTCCTGGGCGGAGCAGTGGTAGAACAGGCCTTTGACGCAGCACAGGCATGTGCCATACTCCACGGCGCTTTCGGCCGAGCACAGGCAGCGCTGTCCGCAGGCCCAGCAGGACGGCAGGCGGCGGGGGGCGCAGCACTCTCGGCACTTACAGCGCCCGCACCGCTCGCAGATGAACAAGTGGAGGCCCAGCTCGGCCTCGTCCTCCGTCAGGCCTTTACCGAAGGATGCGTCGGCTTTGAGTTCTCCTTTGGGCTGAGATCGCACCACCGAGCCGAGGCCAGAGTGAGAGGGGGTCAAACCTGCCAGTAGCCGCTGGTCCGAGTTGGCACTGGTCCGAGACATGGAAGAGCTTATGGTACTGGAACGACTCAAGTGGGATAAGTGAGCGTGCTGCTGCTGACTTTGGCTGCGGGGCAGGGCGGGGTTGAAGGAAGCCTGGGGGTAGTGGGGGTATACTCCATGAGGGTAACGGTCGTCATGGGCAAAAAAAAAAGCCAGACCCAGTCGCTGGTTCCAGCGCCACGGGTCTTTCCACATAGTCATTGTTGGCCCGGATGGCACGTATCTGGTCGAGTGACAGCACCTGCTGGAGGTCCAGGCTGTCCAGCTCCATCCTGAAGGGGTGAGCGGGGTCCATCCTGATGAGCCCGGCTGGGCGGCACCAGGGCTGCAGGCCGGGGCCGGGGCGAGCTGCTCCCAACACTCACGGCACATCAGATAAACCTGCAGAAAGGAGGGGGAGGGAAGCTCGTCAGTGAGGATGAATTTACCTTTAGAGGATTCAAAGCAAAGGATTGTGCATCCACAGTCTCAATTACATACAAGAACCATTTATTTCCATCTTTAATCAAGAACATCTTTGGTTACAGCCGGTCACTGAGCAGCAGCTGTGAGAAATAATCAATATATTGTGACGAAACATTAAAGGACCGGTTGTTGGGCGGACACTGTTTACTTCCGGTATCCGGTTGTTATTGTTACGTAGCTAATAATATATTGGAGACGTGAGTATAAGGAGTTACATACACCGTCTCCAACTCTCACTCATCGACGCGGCATTACTGCTATTGATATGTGTTTAATAACCAATAAACTTCAGAAGAATTGAATAAAATATCATAGAGAGAAGCGTCATGACTACGTGATCAGATGGCGACTAAAGGGCGAACCAGAACGCGCCCTGGACCCGCCTCCGTCAGCGTCAGCCAATGGAAGAAGACTAAATAAGAGACGGGGATACGCCCATGGGACGACAAGGGGCCAATAGGATCCGGCCCTGGAAGAAGACAGAAGACAGAGACTAGAGAGAGCTAACTGCTTCAGTGTGGACTGAGGAACAGGAGAATGGAGAGGGACCGCAGCTGTGTTTCCTTTGTAGAGTTATTATATCATTACATTAATATTGTTGTACTTTAAGGAAAGCTTCCTGGTCTACTTTAGACTAACTCTTGGTCCTCAAACTAGAACTTTAACAGAACAATCTTCACATCGAGGTTCAACACTTCTTGAAACGAGTGAAAAAGTCCAAACACCACAGATTACTTTCCAAAAAACGGATAAAGATGCACAACTCCCACACAACCACCAGCTACATGCACACTGAGGTTCTCCACTGCTCAGCTATTATTAGCCTGCCAGAGCCAGAGCGATACGACCATGAGATCCACTCTGTAATTTAGCATCTGTTGAGCACAGCTGCTGTAGAGGAAACCCACCTGCAGACAGAGAGCCTTACCATAGAGGAACTGTAGACTCACATTCTCATAAATCCACAGATGAGTGACCGGTGAACGAGTTCAGATTTCCTTATCTTATAAGTATCTGAATCCCATTTAGTAAACAAACATGGCAGAGAAATGCCTCAAGACATGAAAATCTGCCTTTTTTTTAAATCAAGAAATCCACTTTTGGGTTTTTCCTTGTGGACATTGTTTGTGGGTATTGGATGTTGGGTATTGTTATATTTTCAGAATAAATAGAACTCAACAAATCTGGAATCTCACAGACATTTTGGAAAGCTAAAGTATCTGCATTGTTACGACACAAAGGCTAACGAGAATACAGTTGGAAAAAATGATGAAAGCGAACTATTGTGATCGTGATTTGCTTTCTGCATGAGTTTGTACTCTAATGCATTGTGTACTCATTTTAATGCTTGGCAAAGATTGCAACTCCATGCATAAAAGCTCAATCAAAACTGCTTAGGAGTGGGGTAAATTCATAAGTAAAAAAACATGAAATTACATTTTTTAAAAGGTCCCAGTCGAGTGAAGTAGCAGCTGATTTGATTCCCTGCTCAGATGAGCCCTGAATAAAAAGACAGAACTCTTGAGATAAATGTTGCATTAGTATTTGTGTGTGTGTGTGTGTGTGTGTGTGTGTGTGTGTGTGTGTGTGTGTGTGTGTGTGTGTGTGTGTGTGTGTGTGTGTGTGTGTGTGTGTGTGTGTGTGTGTGTGTGTGTGTGTGTGTGTGTCATTTTAAAACACAATCTGATCCAACATGCAGAAATATTGTACACTCCTGCACACACACACATCCATACAGGCTCAAAGCTCCGCCCTGCCAAGTGGCCGAGGGGGAGAGAGAGAGCTGGCTTTCTCCTCACATGGAGCCGGTCCTCTCGGAGAGTAATGAGGCCAAATGGAAATGCATTAAAAGCAGCTCCGATCATGAGATTAGATGGAGCAGGAGGTAAGAGGGAGCAGCAGCAGTAACCATCTTAAGCCACTTGAATACAGATACGTTTATAATACGCTGTTAATGCATCAAAGACTTCCTGCCCAGACTGATGCTGCTCCTCTGCACCAGACACTTTTCAATCTATATTATTTTACTGCAAATGTGGTCTGCTTACTTCAAAGCTGTGTCCTACATGTTTCCAAATCAAAAAATTCACAAGCCAGGTGTTTGGATGCCATTTAAAGTGGCCCTAATATGCTCCTTTGCAGACCATTTACATGCACAGATACCTATAACACACTACAGGAAATATAAATTAAGCAAGTTGGCCTGCAGACATCAAACTAACTAGTTGTCTTCAATCATAACTTTGTCTTTTGACAACTGTTATCCACTTTATGTTATCCCTTGCTTCCTCATAAGTTTGATTTGTTGTCCTGCAAAGAAGTATTGCGTAACCAACCTGAGCAGTTTGCATGTGCAGCAGAGCAGATACTGATATCCAAAGATATGTAACAAACCATTTAACATATGCAAACCAACAACGATTAAAAATAAAATGAAAGGATGTTGAAGAATCGTGTTGTATTCACGCCCCCGATAAAGAGTTAAATAGTGAAAGTAAGAAGAAGACAAACAAGTGGCCTCAGGAAAGTGCAGAAGCAGTAAGAGAGGAGCTAACAGAAGGGACGGGGGATGAAACCCAAGAACGGCAATCCATCACTGGGAGGAAAGGAGACGTGATTAGAAAGCCGGACTGTAAAAACAAAAACCTCTTCCTGTCCTCGAGGCTTTCCAAGGTGCTCTACCCTGCAGCATTTCTCTGTTTATCTCTCAGACCCCTCCTTCCAGAGGACCGGCCATAAGAGGAGCAGATAAGGAGGCTCAGGTTGGTTTAGATGAGGATGCATTTTCAAATTAGTCCAAGGAGAGAGGAGAAGTCCTGGTGACTAATCTCATCAGGCAGAGCGGTGTCTGCAGCTACTCTGCCCGCCTATCTGTCCATCTAATTGTTGAAAAGAAGAGGCCTGCCATCCATTTACATGACCTCATTTTTACTTACTGGCTGAGCTGATGCTTCCTGCAAGTCATGTCTGAAAAGTTTGAGTGAGGCAAGATGTAGTGGAGCAATCAAGTCAATGGAACGACTACTGGGAAGATCTAGTTTCACCTTGATATGAATTCAGAAAGGTTTTGTTACAGGCCTTAAAGCGTGTTGCATCGGCTAAATCTTTCGGTGGGTCAGAGTTTTCCTGTTTTGGCAAGAGAGGGCATCTGTGTTGTCAAAATAATCTAAAAACTGTTTTGATATCAACATTTCTAAAAGCTCTGAGCAATAACACGTGACACATCTTCTTTGTAGCATCCTTGTTGTCTCCACATTGACATCCTTGGCTAAATGTAATCATATTCTCCATTGTTTATTACTGTTAGTTAATCGACCGACCTATAGTGTTAATGAAGGACTGTTTTTCAGCTAAAACCAAACCTTAAAGGACACTTTTAAGCTCCACACATTTGTAATCTGCACTTTGTATGTATTTATTTAACAACTGACTGACCAAATGGTTAATAGATTAATCAATAGGGGGGGGGGGAATATGTCTCAATGGCCCTGATATAAGCATGACCACATGACCTGAATTGGCTGCACTGATTGGCTGCACTGAGAGCTCCAGTTGTTTTGGGAAGTGATGCTCAGTGTGGGGAGTGTCTGTTATCAATCCTCTGGCAACAACAGCTGGGATGATAGTGTGTTCGTGTGTGTGTGTGTGTGTGTGTGTGTGTGTGTGTGTGTGTGTGTGTGAGAGAGAGGAGGGTGGAGGGTGAGGCAGGCAGAACCCTCTCACATAACAAGTGAGGGCATTTTGTGGATTTTTTTAATGTCCGTGTGTTAAATGTTCCTGTGTGGAGTCTTCTGTGATGGGGACCCTGTCTTGTTTGTTTGTGCATGCAGGTAATGCGATACACAACCCTACCGACGGTGTCACGTTATTCCACTGATCAACAGGTGGCGGTAACATGCACAGATATGCTGCAATGCGCCAACAAAGCCAGGGAAGAAGAAGACTGCAAATAAATTTCACAATGCTTTAAATCTACTCTGCAAATCAACGATCCTTTGTAAGACCTCGAGGATAGCCTTCAAACAATGCATTCTGGGAGGAAAAACTCCACAATGTGTGTGTGATGTCTGAGGTTTGCATGGATACATCTTACAGTTAATGGAAGTGAAACCTCCGCCAAGCTTTGGTTTGTTTCGGGGGATACAGTCACATTTTTCACTTATGACCTTGACAGAAACTCCTCAGATACGCTTTAATGAACTACTCCAAATGTTCCCTGTCACCTTCTGGAAATAACAAGAAGCTACTTTTTAAGATCATATTTGAAAAACAGGATGGTGGTTTAGGGTTAAATCTGAACCAACACGGTTCAATTAGGAGAGGAGACATCTACAGAGAAAGGAAGAAGGGAGGAGAGGCACCGTTTGTAAGATATTAAAGGTTTTAAATGTATCGTGATTAATTTCCAAAACATTGCATGGGTGTAAAGTGTGAAAATGAGAAGCACATCTAACCGAGAGAGAGAGAGAGAGAGAGAGAGAGAGAGAGAGAGAGAGAGAGAGAGAGAGAGAGAGAGAGAGAGCTGGTGTTTCAAGAGGCCGTCAGTAACCTGAGGATGGACCTTTGTGCTGTGGGAGTATCAGTAATGACTGAGCCTCTGCCCTCACACACACACACACACACACACACACACACACACACACACACACACACACACACACACACACACACACACACACACACACACACACACACACACACACACACACACACACACACACACACACACACACACACACACACACACACTGCATACTCTGTGCTGCCAGTTTGACAAGGGTCCTCTGTCTGAAGTGTGATGTTGTGTAATGCTGTTTGGATGGAAAACGGATATTTCTTGTCTTAATTTCACGCAGTTTTATTATTAAGTTGACGTCTAACTGCTTTGGATTGTAAACTTTTTTTTCTCCCAACCTAAAACTTATGACGAACAACTTTTGGAAGTTAGATCTGATTTGAAATGTCAGAAGGAAACAGAAACCTCTTAACGGCGCTGATCCCTCGTCTCTGACTCCCTAACTTCCGCTGAGTCTGGACCGACCTGCCGACGGTCGATGGGGTTTTAATGGACGGAGCGTCGCTGCGTCTCTCCCCGGTGACATCATGCTTTCAAGCTATTTTAAAACTGACTGCGGTGACCCTTGGCCTTGGAATGAGGAGGGGTTGCCCTCGGCTCTCCTCTCCTTTCCTGTTGACGTCTCCTCTATCCTCCCTTCCTCTCATTTCTCACCCTATCCTCTCTCCCCCTCACATCACCTTCCCTCCCTCCTGTCATCCCTTTCTTTTCTCTGCTGTCCGAAACCTCCACTCCCTTTTACTTTTCTGGCTCTTCTCTCAATTAGTTTTATTTCGGAGCAGAGCGTGGATAAGTTTAAAGCAACAACATTTGGAGAATTTATTATTTATCTTCACTTCAAGAATATCAGTGAGACTGTTTGGCATTCAGAGAAGTAAGAAAAGCCAGCTGTGAAACAACTCCACAAGTCAAAGTTCCCTCAGTGCAATACCACTCCCACGACATACTTGATACACATGCTCTGTGTTCTTTTACCGTGCACTTGTTCATTTAACTTTAACATGGTTACATATGCTGTAAACTCTGTCTGACATGATAGTCTAAATGCAGTTTTCCCACAAACTTCCCCACAGTGCCAGGACATTAATGTCTAAAGCAGATGCATGAAGGAATTGACTCTAAAGAATATCTGAATATATTGTGTCTGCATCAACATTGCAATGTCTGCATGTGCATTAGTGACATCACAGTCCTCTAACACAATTTTTTTGCTGCTTGAAAACAAAAGGGCATTTCCTCTGATGCAAGAGGCATTGCTCTGATTAAAGCTTCTTGGATACACACAGTGTGTTGCTAGGTAAAGCAGGATCTGCATGCACAGCCAATCACTGTGATGCATTCCCACAACCTGATATTTGTCTTGTAAAAAGATATGCAACTTGATTGTATGCAAATATTTTTGGCTACCGGAAAGATGATGTTGATCAAAATTGGTGATCGCCATCTGGTGAACACTTCTTTATTTTATTGCGCTACATTTGCTCTGCACATTACATGATACAAGGTTTCTTCTACTCAGTGAGATATAGAATAACCCTTCAAGATA
This sequence comes from Eleginops maclovinus, assembly GCF_036324505.1. Taxonomy (NCBI): domain Eukaryota; kingdom Metazoa; phylum Chordata; class Actinopteri; order Perciformes; family Eleginopidae; genus Eleginops; species Eleginops maclovinus. Next base: position 3,864,151 of record NC_086359.1, read on the forward strand.
AAAATTGTCGTGCATACAAATGCTGAGCCTGCTTTACAAGGCCTCACTATATTAGCTGTTAGTTCTGTTATTAGCCAAGCAGGACGGTGTTGCTAACAGCTGTCACATCATCAGCCATCGCTACAGGAAAGCATTCGTGCTGATCTCTCTGCTGCATGTTTTAATGACGTTGATTTTGTCAAAGATTCTTTTTAATGTTGCTATTTTCACACAGGCTTGAAGTCTCGTGAGCTTTTATGAGGATTGGTAGAGCTGCTCATTAGAATAACCATGCATAATTTAACTTATTGAGTCTATATTCTGTGATGTACATACGATCTGCACTATTTAACAAAATACCCGCTCTATTTCACCATTAAAACTACTCTGCTTTTTTTGCACTACTTGTTAGTTTTATTTATTATTTCTATTTCTAATTTATTATTTTGTTTTGTGTCCTTTTATAATATGTTGTAGTGTTGGAGGAGCTCAGAGACCTCGGGATATTGTGCCCATGATAATAAAAACCCTTGAACAACAGCATTCATAATTTTAAAGAAAATCCAGGAACTAAAGTCAGCAGTTTAGGAGCGCTTCATGATTTTGATGATGACTGTTATTAGAATCTTTCTGAAGAACACATTTAATATCCATCTTCAAAACTTTTGACTACAATACTGCAAGGTTTTCTGGGTACGTATGACTGTGTATGAGGGGCCCGTCAGGCACTAAGACCCAGGGGCCTTCCTCCCGATGCCCTCCGGGAGCACAGCGGGATTGAATGACAATAAACTGGATGAGATACCGGATGTGCCGAATCTGACCCCAACGGAAAGACTGAAATAGACACTGCAGACCAGCAAGTCCAGGCAGAGGGGAGAGGGGGAGGGGGGGGAGGAAGGAAAAGAGGAAGAATGAGTGAGGGATGGTGATAATAATAATGATAAAAAGAAAGGGATGTAGAGCCAGAGATAAGAGAAGTCAAAACAAGAGAAGGAGAGCGTGAGAGAGTAGAGGAGGAAGTGGGTTTGGAGATGATTTGATGCATGTTCTCCCACAATGTCCTCCAGATATCCATGGAACAATACACACAAGCTAAATACAAAACATAATGAGAGGCATGTTTGATTAAATTAAATCCTGAGTTTGCTTTTGATTCAAAATCTTTCCAGGGATTGTTTTTCCTGAAGAATTAGATGTCAATATCTAACGCTGACCGTATCGTGTCAGAATTTCTTAATCACAAGCACTTTTCGCCTCTCTATTAGTGGCTTTAGTTGAGCAACATATTACAAGGTCTCTAGGTGTTTGGACCGGGTCTTCTGTTAAGTTTAACTTCAGGTTTTTGGTCTCATGAACTTGGTTAAAATGAAAGTTTTCCCTCCGGTAAAAACTTTATCAAAGTTCTCAAACATCAGTTGCCTTTTTCCTGAGTCTGGATTGGTTCGGTGTATATTTCCACAAAGTGTATCCAACACCATGTGCAGTGCAAAGGCAACTATGGTATATTGGTAGTTAAATAACAAGTGAGAAGCAGCAGGAAGAAGTCCACAGTATAGGCAAATAGAGGAAGGTGAACATTTGAACTATTACTGAACTTATAGTTGATCAATTCTTGGCCCTTCTAGAGTCTTGGTGTAGACCAAATATCCACTGATGGATCCCTAAAAAAAGCAGTGATTCCCACAGTGCTGACACCTCTATGGGGAGTTAAATACGGAGTCATAAACTCAACTTAATCCCCGAAGCACTAACAAAACACACGCCTGCAGTTCCCTTTATCACAGTCCTTCCATGAGGGAAAAAATACAATAAAACATGTCATCAAAGGAGTCCATGAATCTTCAGATGAGCCTGATTTATTTATTTCCATGCATGAGTAATTGCTTTCAACTCCTGTCTCTGTACTTCTATCCGTTCTTAAATATATCAAGGCTTCCTGTACAGTATTTGGTTGGTTTTGAGCTCCAGATGTTATTGTTTTAAAGCATTATCTTAACTGGAAGTGTGAGTAAGTCAGATTGTATAGAAGTCTATGAGAAAATGACCTCAGTAACCTTTTCTTAACGAGTTCACTGACTGAGACCAGTTAAGACCAGGGTTGAGTGACAGGTGGGTGTTTTCATTCTGCTACTCTAACCCTGTCACTGTGTGTTTCCACTTCAACAAAGTTTTGGTAGCACTTCGGCTCTCGACTCACAAACTCGAGTCTTCATTAGTCTGCAAACCACTGGGTGACGTCACTGTGGCGCTGCAGTCTTTAGTCTGATCCTGCAAAAACTGTCTAACTTAAAATGTATTTGTTATGGACTTTCTGTACAGCAGCGAAGTCTGGCAATAGTTCTCCACTCTTTATTTTTCCATATTCGATTATTAATACTCTAAAGAAGTCGTGTTGTAGGTTTTCTTTGTGACAAAGTCTAGATCTCTTCTCTCTCACTCCACAAGTGTGTGGTTGTGTGTAGTGCATTAGCTCTGCTGTAGTATGACGATCCATCCACACCCCCACCCTCTTCTCTCTCCACCCATCCATTTCATCATTCGTTCATCTATACGCCATATTCCTCCGCTCCACACATACTGTGCCTTTTTGCTACATCCATCCACCCACTCCTGCATCCATCCATCTATCTATCTATCTATCTATCCATCCACCCATCCACCCATCCATCCACCCATCCATTCATCCATCCACCCACCCATCCATCCATCCATCCATCCACCCACCCCTGCATCCATCCATCTATCTATCTATCCATCCATCATCCACCTATCCCTCCATCCACCCATCCACCCATCCATCCATCCATCCATCCACCCACCCATCCATCCATCCATCCATCCATCCATCCACCCACCCACCCATCCATCCATCCATCCCTCCACCCACCGCTGGTCAATCCTTCCGCCTAACAATACCACTCCTCTCATCCACCCGCCCCTCCAGTCCCACCCCAGCGGAGATGGGTATTGACTTCCTGCATCCGACCTTGAGGACAATCAATCCCAACCTCACATGTCCCCATCACTGACACACACACACACACACACACACACACACACACACACACACACACACACACACACACACACACACACACACACACACACACACACACACACACACACACACACACACACACACACACACACACACACACACACACACACACACACACACACACACACACACACACACACACACACACACACACACACACACACACAGCTAGATCAGTGTGTGTAACATGCAGTCAACACATCTATATAGACACTTTCACGTGTTTCATTGATTTAAAAAAAAGCGTGCTAAAAGTCAGCAAACTTTCTCTGGAAAAACCCAAACTGAATGTCACTGTTCAGACTCATAAAGTTTCATCATGATTTATCCACCCTCACTCATATGAAACTGAAAGCTCAGACCAATCTGTCCACCAGGGGTTCACGATTTACAAACCCATCCTTCCTCGACTATTTCCCCACCCATAAACCCGGGCAAGAGTTGGAAACAGGGCAGAGAAAGACATCTGATTACCAAAGCCTTTCTATAAAACACCAGCTGTATAACCAAACCCTAACAGGGAATTTAAGCCACCAGATAATCAGGATGCACCTTTTGCTCCTCTTTTTTGTTCCTGCAGAGAATTTAAATCTGTTTGAAGGGGAATAAATCAGGTTCCTCTCCTCTGCAGACGTGTTTCATCTCAGTTTGATTTGAAGTTAAGAAAGTAACCAAAACCTACAAACTTGTTGTGCATGCAGCAAAATAGAATTTTTAGCAATGCTTCCATAAAAATAGAGCTTGTTTGTTGCAAAAATGTATGAACATCCTGTCCACATGCATCTGGTTTCCACCGAGTGTTCAGAGCCAGGAAAAGGTGTCTTGTATACGATCAAGAGCCATACTTTTCATCCCACATTACCACACTAAATCTCTCCAGTATTTCTGCAGGAAAGACTTTACACTGCGGCCTCAAACATTATAGATACATGGCAAAGCTAATTCGTATTTCATAAAGAAATCCCTTATGGAACTTTTTCCTCCAAGGTCACACAGATCACCAACAGTTCATCAGCAGATCGGATGGCGACAGGATGAATTTATGATTACCTCTGATTAGTGGGAGATCCATTCTGCGGCGTGCTGGAGCCTCCTGGATCAGCGTGTGTGTGACAAATAAACTCACCAGTACTCCCAATATAATATCCCTTTAAATCACTTATCAGTTAACTTGTCCTTAACGCACTTTTTTAGATACTTTATGTGACTGCAGGAGGTTCCTTAAATGAAATCCTCCTACAGCACTTTTTAAGGATTACTGTCTTAAGAAGGGGAGAGTTTGGGGAGTAAGAAGGGCTGGGAGGATGCTCTTTCTCAGCGTGACGCGCCCTCCTCCTCCTCCTCCTCTTCTTCTTCGTCCCGTAGTTCTTCCAGGGGCGCTCTGTTCCCGGTACTCCCTCCTCCTACACCTTCCAAAAAAAGCAACCAGTCCCTCTATGCACGCTGCATGGAAGAGGAGCCACTCTCTCTGTCCGAGCTGTAAGGACATTCGAGTTGCCAGAGATGCTCGTGGTGCAGGGATCCTGTGCACAGTTTCTGCCGGCTGGGAGAAAGTGTCCTCGATTGCAGGAGGAGAAAAAGTATCTCCATGCAGAGCAGGAGGGGCAAGTGCAGGATATTTGTGGAGAAGATGCTGAATAGGAAACTGCACTTCTGAAGATGTAATGCAGAACTTTTAGAGAAAGAAATCTTCCCTTTTTTCTGCTCTGAATATGTTTCTTTCCCCGTCCGGCTGTAGTTTCCTCTCCTCTCCCCGAGAGATGAATGACTGAGAGCTGGATGCACTTTCTCTCCCTCCCTCTCTCTCTCTCCCTCTCTGTCTCACACACACACACACCCCTCCTCTTCTGTCTCTCTCTGCCCCCTCCCTCTCCCATTACTGAATTCAATTCTGCTCTATGAACATGACAGGGCAGAAGCAAGTGTGTCTTTCTGTCTGAAATCTTTTTTATTTTCAGATAAAAGAGGGTGCTCTGGACTTCAGAGGTCCAGATTAAATCCAGATTATGTATCAGCTGTCTTGTTTCCTTTTGTTCACTCTCCATCCTGTTACTGCTCCTGATCCAGGGCCAGTGGGACCACACAGAAGAATAAATGTGCTCCACCAGCCACTGATAGCTGCTAACTCTCAAGTAGCAAGCTAGCAAGCTCAGTCACTCGCTCGATAACTAAAATAATCAGTGTCCAAAATCACCGCTTATGATCTACTTTGTGTGTTGTAATCTTGCCCTATGTTTGTGTTTTCTTATTTTTTAAATGGTCTTACTTATATTTCTCATTCTAATTCTTAAAGCCGAGTGTATTCTCTCTGCACAGTCATGACGTTAATGTCAGTTGGGGATTTTTCCAAAAGTCTTAACATGCTTTTGTACTTCGTGAGTCGTTTTATAAACAAAAAACCATACATTTGCTGTGTATTGTAGCAATTGCAGAGGTGAAATGCTGCCCCCTATCTCTAAGGAGCAGGTGTTTCACAAGCTGCACAAAGCACCTTTAAACCCTGCTCCACACATTCAGGCAGGACTGTACTTCAGGCTCGAAGAGGAAAGGGAGGAGACTTTGTTTCATTCATTAATCTGTTCCATAAGGACAAGTGACATCACTGCTCGACTGTAATATGAGCCTCTTCCTTTGTGTGTGTGTGTGTGTGTGTGTGTGTGTGTGTGTGTGTGTGTGTGTGTGTGTGTGTGTGTGTGTGTGTGTGTGTGTGTGTGTGTGTGTGTGTGTGTGTGTGTGCTTTTGTCTCTTTCTGTCTGTGCCCTTACTCAGCAACTTGCAACCATCCGGACTAAAGCAAGACACACCAGTGTAGGCGTACAAGTGTACACACACACACACACACACACACACACACACACACACACACACACACACACACACACACACACACACACACACACACACACACACACACACACACACACACACACACACACACACACACATTAAAGTAACCGGACACTGGTCCCTAATGGGGGTGGGGGGGAGCTCTGTTTCCTGTTGAGGAAAATATCTGAGATGAAACAAACTGCTGATAGAGACACACTGAGGGAGACAAAGAAAATGTGATTATCTCAAATAAATCTGTGTTTTCTTTGTTGAATAGAGACTTTATAAGGTATTAACAGCTATTCCTCTGAATTTATTCAACATTTGTTTCTGTCTTTATGATTTAATGTGTTAAAAGCTAATATAAAAACAATTCAAATGTCTGGTTGGGGAGGAACAACCAGAGCAATGTATCCTTGTCTAACTGATATCTTACTAAAAGTCATTATTTTATATATGTTTTAATTATATGAAGAGAAATAAAAAATAATAATAATCTAAATTATGAATTTGAACCTATATATTCATTTTAAATAATTGTAAATATATATATTTATTTAGAAAGAGCATGCTTTTCAATCCTGCCAACAGGGTTTGGAGTTAATTCAGTAAAGTAATTATTGCACTTTTGATTTCCAAACCTTCATTACATATTTAAAAGCTTATATTGGTAGGTGTTTTATATTATAGAGTATTATTTCATCTACTGTTTATTATAAATTCTATTGAAATGTGTTTCAGTGATAGAAAACTGTAGCTTTTCTCTGTATAATTTTACTCAGAGTGCTTTCCATGTTTTAACAAACTAAACAAATTGAGACCCAGTGAGTGGGTACATTCATCTTTTTGGGGACCGATCTCCCGAAACATGTTCTCTCTAACATGCAACTTGCATGCCAATTAAGCAAAAGCAGAGAGAGAGAGAGAGAGAGAGAGAGAGAGAGAGAGAGAGAGAGAGAGAGAGAGAGAGAGAGAGACGGGTAGATGTTCTGGGTCAGGCAGGGATCAATGTCAACTGGCCTGGTTAACAGCATACAGCTGACAAAGTCATTCATTTCTGCCGGCGCTCCACTCTGGAAGCTCTCTTCCTAGTGTGTGTGTGTGTGTGTGTGTGTGTGTGTGTGTGTGTGTGTGTGTGTGTGTGTGTGTGTGTGTGTGTGTGTGTGTGTGTGTGTCATTGTGCTGCAATAGCAAATGCCTGCTGGATGGGAGGAGGCGTCCCACCCAAGAAGCACATGGGTGTCAACTTACACAACACATTACAGTATGTCTCTCACGTGAGCCACACTGTGTGCACACACACACACACACACACACACACACACACACACACACACACACACACACACACACACACACACACACACACACACACACACACACACACACACACACACACACACACACACACACACACACACACACACACACCATCATCTTATAATAACTGTAGTCTTCTGTCATGCATTTATTTGCCCCACCACCTTTATCAGTGCACAGCTGAAACCAGAACACAGTTTTGGATCAAATTGTGGTGAATCAAAAAATGGACACCCCTACATAAATGGAACGGTCCACATTTTTTGTTATCATGTAAAAGTGGCGGGGGTTTTTTTGTTTCGTTTTTTGATATTTCTTCCTTCACTTTGGTTGTTGGTGCCTCTTACAAAGCAAAAACACCTCGTAATTGTTGCAGATATTTGGCTGCGGGGAGGAGAAGAGCCACCGATCCATTAACTGACCAGGCCCAGCTTGATTGGCTCCGGACAAACCCCCTGAAATAGCCGGATTGGCTGCCGGCCAAGCGCCCATTTCCTGTGTGTCTGAGAGGAGCTCCAGCCACCGGGGCTCAAATGCATTTCCTGACTGTGTATGAAAGTTTTATTAATGACCAGGAGTGCATCAGCAGCCGTGCCCACACTCACTCATCAAGGGAGAGAGAGGAAAGGATGATGGGAGTGAAAATGAGTTGCAGAGAGACACAGTGTTAGGGGGGTGGGGGGGGGGGGAAGAGAGTGTGGGAGACGCTGATGGATGGATCAGGAGATGGGGAGATAGAATTAAGTGAAACAAAGCAGAGGCCAGACATTGAAAGAGAAATAGAGGATTTCTCTAGGCTCACTGCCTTCAGTATCTCTTACAGCGTAACTTCATTACACAGCGAGACACTGCAGGACGCTCAGAGCACCTCTCCGTGTTGTGACTCATTATTTTTCCTGAATATACAAATGTCTGGAGCCATATACAGTTTATGACAGACAGAAGAGGAGGAAACTCAGCTAAATAAATAGTGAACAACTGTATTTTTCAAAGAACTCCGACGTTGAGAATATTTTCATCCAGTTCTAATGATGACTTTATTCTGCATTGTTTGTTGACTGAAGACCTCTTATCACTCCAGTGGACACAACGCATCAGCAGTATTAAAGATCATTAAAAAGGAACTCAATACACACCTGAAAACACACTTCTTGGGGTTAGGGCGTAAACTGGATCTACAGTATGTGGAGTTTGTTGACAAATTCTTAAATCCTCTAGAATAACTTGTGTAAAGAAAATCATGTTTCCCTTGTTTAAAAATAAATGTGAAAAATACTGTAAATAAGTAACGACTCGACTGGACTTTTTAAAAAACTTAAAACATAGTGACATAACTATGGAACAGTCGCACTTCTATTGGCTAGCGCTCCAACACGTCCCTAAAGCAGTTGACCAATCACAACAGAGCCGGCCAGCTAACCAATCAGAGCAGATTGGGCTCTGGTTTCAGACAGAGGGTGAAAAGAGGTCCTGCAGCACAGGCAGTATGAGAAAAATAAAGAGCTGTTTGAACATTAAAGCATGGAGACATGTCCCAGGAGAGACTCTACATACTGATATACACCTGAACATCAGCAGGAGAGGACTCTTTAAAGTAGAGACGCTACATACTGATATACACCTGAACATCAGCAGGAGAGGACTCTTTAAAGTAGAGACACTACATACTGATATACACCTGAACATCTGCAGGAGAGGACTCTTTAAAGTAGAGACACTACATACTGATATACACCTGAACATCAGCAGGAGAGGACTCTTTAAAGTAGAGACACTACATACTGATATACACCTGAACATCAGCAGGAGAGGACTCTTTAAAATAGAGACGCTACATACTGATATACACCTGAACATCAGCAGGAGAGGACTCTTTAAAGTAGAGACGCTACATACTGATATACACCTGAACATCAGCAGGAGAGGACTCTTTAAAGTAGAGACACTACATACTGATATACACCTGAACATCAGCAGGAGAGGACTCTTTAAAGTAGAGACACTACATACTGATATACACCTGAACATCAGCAGGAGAGGACTCTTTAAAAACATGTACTGTATGCTTGGGAAGGTACCTCACCAGGAGAGAAACACCACCTTTCATCACTCAATGAAACCTGAATGGAGAGCTTCAGATGGAGGAGCTTAATTACATCAAATGGAGGAAAGAAGAGAGCTGTCAACGCTTTCCTGGCAGGGTGGAGAGACAGAGAGATGGAGGAAGAGAGAAAGTGGTGACAGGTGGAAAACTGAAAACATCCAGACTGATTAGATGCAACCTGGAGTCGTCTGAGAAAACCCACGAGGGTTCTCTCACTGTCCTATCGGGCTCGGGGAGTAATGGATTACATGCAGGGGAGTTACATCATCAGGAAGCTTTGAGTTTAAATACCTGGAGTTTATCTTTTATTTCCATCAGTTTAGCTGCACAAATGCCTGGCTGTGCCACAGGGTGAAGTGGGGGGTTGGTGAGGATTTTTGGTGTGAACCCATGTGCGTGCACACACACACACACACACACACACACACACACACACACACACACACACACACACACACACACACACACACACACACACACACACACACACACACACACACACACACACACACACACACACACACACACACACACACACACACACACACACACACACACACACACACACACACACACACACACACACACACACACACACACACACACCGACCTCACAGTCAGGCAGGGGGCTTCAGTGGGTCGCTGACCCCAGGCATGGGGCCTGGTTTCTGGCAGAGAGGGGTCGATAGGCCTGCCTGTGTAGGGCGAGGGGGTCAATAAGGGCGAAAGGCAGAGAAAATGAGATTTTCTTTTGCATTATTGGTTTACTTCACATATTCTCCATAAATAAGTTGAAAATGACCTTCTTTCACAATTCCTTTTTGGCATACTTTGTTATTGATTAGGCAGTGGCCTCCTATTGGTTTCTGAACATGAGGATGTGTGTTATTTCTGCTGCATTTCTATAAAATGATTTCCTGTATAGTCTCAGTCATGCATGTGAAACACAGATCTGTTCAGTGGATATAAAACAACTCCAATCTGTTTTTGCACTCACATATTTTCATACCTTTTAGGCTTAATTTGGTTTATTGTCGTTACGAATCAGCTGTTTCTTTCTGTCCTTCATCTTAGATCTCCTTCAACTTTCAAAAAGTCGGATTACATTTTCTCTTCAGTATCCTCTCCAACTGTCCCGTCATCAAGCAGCCACCTTGTGCTGATAAATCTTCCCTTTTCTTGTTTTGTTTTTTTCCAATATTAATATAATACTTCCATTCATGCCAATTAAGTGTATTGATCTGATTATAGAGAGAGAGGGTGAGAGGGGGAGGCAGACTGGGGGAGCGTAATGGGGCAGCATTGATTATGGCTGTTAACTCTGGCTCTTTGATGTGGATAATGCAGTCTCCCTCTTCCTGCCTCTGCACTGCCTTTACTCTCTAAAACCCCCGGGCCATAGAGGAGATTGGGTTTACAGAGAGAGAGGGAGAGGAAACGTCAGACTTCGCTTAAATGTGACAGAAGTGATGTAGAGAGAGGAGAGAGCATGTGTGAGAAAATGTGTCAAAATATGTAAATGTGCAGAGGGAAAGAAACTGTTGTTTGTTTGAAAGAAAGAGCAAAGTTGTAGATTGTTCTCTCCAGCTGTTTTAACAAAATGCCCCAAAAAAGGTCCCAAAAAAGTCACAAAAGACATCCTTTAAAGTCTCTAAAATGCAAAGATTCAGGTTAAATAGTTCCCTGAGATCTTTAGATGTTGCATTGCAAGATCTTGCCGTAATTGGAATAAATTCACCTATTGCATGTATGCCACATAGATCAGGACGGTGGAAAAAATGCTGCATGGTCTAAAATGTTATTTCATGGGCCATTAAAAAGTGTTTCAAAAGTTTAACCACGTGACACATGCATCTAGCAACTAAAATAATGACTTGTCCATTGAAAGCAAAGTAGGGAGAAGTGTCAGTGACTCCTTGATAATAATCTGATGTAGAGATACGAATCAAATAAACAGAAACCATATTTTTATAACCAATTAAACTTAAAGTCATTTTCATGCAAACAAAGTTCTAAATATGTTGTTTACAGCCTCAGAACTATGCAGATTTCTTGCTTTTTTATCATATATACGTGAATATATTTCAGTTTTAAACATAAGACGTTTAAAGGCCTCACCACGGACTGTCGGAGGAAAATGTTTCACTATTTTCTGACATTTTACAGACCAAACCATGAATCGAGAAAATGCTCTGCAGATTATTGGATAATAAAAAGTCCCTCTCTGCATGTCCTGTGTTTGCTCCTGGTTGTGTGTGAGGACAGTGATGATGGCGTGTGTGTGTGTGTGTGTGTGTGTGTGTGTGTGTGTGTGTGTGTGTGTGTGTGTGTGTGTGTGTGTGTGTGTTTCCTCTGTGGCCATGTGGGCTTCGGGAACAGTGACTGAAGTCAAAATGGTTGACGAGGAGCCAACTGAGCCAAGCCCTACAGAGCTGCGATGACCTCATTCTGTGTCTCTCTGCTCCATCAGATCCACTCACTGACCCCGAGCCAGGGGAGGGTGCAGAGGGGAGGGGGGGGGCGCCCTCTGCTGGAGACCCAGGTACAGACACACTCTCTCACACACACACACACACACACACACACACAGGGGAGGAAAACTGCACACTTACCCGCAGCGACACCCGGTGTCCACCAGGCCATTCTGCTCCAAACTCCTTTTCGGTCCTTGTTAGGATAGTTTTTGTTCAACAGACAGACAAAAATCAAGCTATGCATGCAGTTTCTACAGTGACGTCACTAGTGTTTAATACTATGGTCATGCAAAGTACCTTACCTTGTTAAATAAATAGAGTAAAAGGTCGATTTGTTCCTAATATCTTGTACATTACTTGAGTAAATGTACTTGGTTAAGTATGGGATGCAGCGGTGAGTCTCTTTGCTTTTCTCCACATGCATGCACGGATACACTTCTGCTGATAGAGGGAAGAGACTTTTCTGGGTTACTACGAGGAATAAGGTTTGTAGAACTCTTTTTAAATATGATTAGGATTAAATTACCCCTAACAGGACAGAATTATCTGCAGATGGAGTTAAATAAAACACGAGTGCAGGTTTGCATAGAAACACTACTGATTTTAATCACAGCTGAAATCTCATTAGAGCCCAAAATCCTTTTGAACTGGAAAATAGAGACAGCTGTTTGCATAAGAAAATATATATTAAGAACACATCTATTTGCTAGATTAGCCACAACCAGTTAATTTAGCTCAGCATACAATTTACTGTCAGCAAAGATTTAGTCTCCTCAGAGAAAATGACACAGAAAAAGACAGCATTGGTCCCAAAACTGTTTAAAGATGATGATATTTAGTCAACAAAAGAGTAAATGCTGTGCTAACATTAGCTTGTTGCTAACGCAGTAAGGCACTTTAGGTCCAGTCAGTTAAATGTTCAGGCTTTTTGCAGGAATCTGGCTCTGTTTCCACTGGGCTGCTCGTCTCTATTAAAATAAGTGAAATAAGATCAAATAAAATCCACCATCAGCTGCATAATCCAAAACCATTTCCCTGATAAATTAAGAAGCTCATCCTGATCCTGTTTGTGTTTCCTAGGTGCACTGCAGTTTTATGCCTATTTTCAATAAACACATCTCTGGTAAATATAAGAAACTCAAATGTACAAATCTGTCAGTTAAATGGACGAGTTATGGATGTGTTTGCAGACGGCTGAAGATTATAAATGCTTCAGAAAATACATCTTTTTATCCTGTCCTGTACAAATGCATGTGAGGGCGCTGGTTTGGGAGACACACCACATACAGAGGCTCATTTTATTGGCAGCAGGAAGTCTTTGCAGTGGTCTCTACGTTAAGAGCAACAATAAATAAAAGCCTCAGTGTCTTTAAACTCTCTACCCAGAAGTGAATCGAGCACCCAGTGGACACAAAGCCGTCAGCATGATTCCTGTTTGCAAAAACCTGAACGGAGACAAAGCAGGAAAACAACTAACATAATATTGTGCTTTTAAAATGTTCTTCCACCATCATAAACCCTCATTAAAATCACGCTACAGCTCCACCAACACATCAGAAGCTCCGTGTGAACACATCCCCATGCACAGCGACTCCAGGTTGCATCTAATCAGTCTGGATGTTTTCAGTTTTCCACCTGTCACCACTTTCTCTCTTCCTCCATCTCTCTGTCTCTCCACCCTGCCACACGTAAAAACTACCTTTAACCACGAAGAAAACTACCCGATTTCTTTCAAAAGTTCCTCAAAACATTCACTGAGTGTCTTACAATATATATAAAAAAATATAAATATGTACAGAGTAGCAATCATAGTTCCACTTCCTCACCCCCCGGGCTAACAAGGCTGTGGTGGCTTTAAGGCGGCTCTGGTTTATATAAAAGTGTGTGAGGAAAATACTTTAGGCCATTCAGTCGTTTGACCACACCTTCTCCATAGTAGTGTTTGAGCAAATTTTAAAAATGGCCTGTGTTGATTTGATTTATTGTGACATGGTTGATCCAACCTTGCAAAGTAGAGCAAGTTTTTTCTTGGAAATTCTTGGAAATAAAGTCACAAATTTGCAAGTTTTTTTTGCTTTCAAATGCATTATTTGATGCATGTTTTTGTCTTGGAAATGTCTTCCTTTTTCGGATAGACTTGCCTCCGATCTCAAAGAATGTCTGAGTTTTTTTAAGTTTTCCCTCTTTGAATTGTGTTTTTGGACCAGTATAATTTATCTGGTCACTTTTCTTCGACTTTAGGGCTTTAATACATCCACTACCACCAAGCCTGGGAGCCCTGAGGAGGAGGAGGGACTTTGGGGGGGGGGGACTGGGAAGGAACGGGACGGACGTCTGGATCTTCTTGTCGCTCGATCATTCCTGTTGGAGAGAAGAAGTGAGAAGTTATAATGAGTTCTCTACACATTACAAATGTTCAGTCAGCATTAAAAAGAACATCAGGACGATGTCTGAATGTGAGAGAGTCGATAAACATTTGGACACCAAGCTTTCTTATATTTGTTCTTGTTGATATGGGACTAGGTTATTGTCTCTTGTCTGTTCAAACAAACGTCTCATTGTGTCGACGTTTTGCATCGTAAAAAGGAATACAAAGGACTCGAATTGCAGGCTTTCACCTCAAGCCTGCAGTGGCACTGTGTGACCACAAGGCGGCACCAGAGCCTCATTATGAATCAGAAGTACTTACATTACTATTACTGGATGTCAGCGACCATATGAAGTTGTTCTGAATGGCTCACCTTTTACAGTAGCTCGATGTTAAAGTCAAAGTCAAATAATTGGGCAGAGATAGTATATCGTGGTGTGTCTACACAATAAACTATGGTAACCTCTGAACCCAGTTTCAATTTAATTAGACACCTGCTACTGGGGTGATTTACAACGACACGTTAGGACATGCAGGAGTGTGTGTGCAATTAATGTGGCCCTCCTTGGTGTGAATAGGGACCGAGTATCATGTCAACAGAACCTCATTTCAACTCAAGCCCCCGTGTTAGAGACTGCATTAGAAAACCCTGACCCTCACCTTCACTTCAACCTGGACTCATTTTATTATCTCCGTGTTGAATGTGATGCGACTCAGTGGATTTAGCACGGTGCCTCAACGCTGGCATGTTTCTCCTAATGAGTCGACCAGCATCATAATAATAATCACATACTTTAAAATATACTAATATTTATTTCAATAAACAAATAATAATATTTATTTATTTATTTAATATTTATTCAATATATTTAAAAATATTCTTGAATATATTAAATACATTTATTAATATATTTATTAATATTTATTCAATATATTTAAAATATTCTTGAATATATTAAATACATTTATTAATATATGTATTTAATATTTATTTATTCAATAATATTTAGTAGTAGCAGTGTTCAATGTCATTACAACAAATACTCCATACAGGGGAAGCTCCTGACAGCAGAGCAGGGTTCTTCAGCTTAAGGAAAGTCACATTTAAGACTTTTTAATGACGACAATGAAGCAAAAATCATCAAATAAGGGGAATGTTTTCATCCCTTTCTGCACAAAATACAGCGTGCATCCAAATATTTTATGATGTTAAATGATTTAAACACTTTTATAGATTTCAATAAGTATTTTTTAATACCAATTAAGGCTTTATTTTTTAATGAACAAATAAAATGTCTTTATTCATCGATACGTCCCAGCAAACAGCTTTACACCAGCCTGCAGAATGTAGTCATAGTACTTCTTATTTTATCTTTTGTGCACATGTCTTTTAAGGCTTAAAGATCTTGCTTTTACCTGTTCGATCGCCTCTCAAGTAGTTCTCTGAAGTACGATGGTCTTGCTTTCTTTGACGCTTGAGTTCTGGTACTGGTCATCCAGCAGACCCAGCATAGGGTACTTGGTATTAAACCTAAACACACACACACACACACACACACACATCATATTGTTCAGTCGGGGCTTAAACAGACCATTTTAAGTGGATAGTTTTCCATCTACAGTGCAGTGAATAGACAGGATGTAGTTTTGTTTTCTCAGGTAATTAGTTGTGATGTACCTCTGGGTGGTGATGGTTCTGGTGACCTGGTTCTTGGAGCTGCTGCTGGACTTCTCCATCATCAGCCTCCTGATCTCCTGCGGGCCACAACGGGTCAAAAAAGGTTAAAGCAGCAACAAACATGTGATTACTGGGTATTGTGTTTTGAATTTCACTAAAACGATTTGATATGTCTCCCTGCATGAAGGGTGAAAGGCGTCGATTGTCTGCTCACATTCTTACTGGTTGGATGGATGTTTTGGTTTGCACAACATTTCACATTTAAAATTCCCGGCTTCGACTGTAAAATGAAGTCAATCGCAGTCTGTTCTTCACCGTCTGCTTCTCTTTTCAAGTATTTATATCAAATCTAGTCAAAGCTGTAGCTGTTTTTATGTGTGTGAGGGGAAACTATAACTCAGGTTAGATTAAAGAACATACTGTATCGCTTGCATTTCTGCACAAAAAACTGAAAGTTAGAATGCTGTTGGACCTGAAAGGTGAAACTAATAAACAAAATAATAAAGAAACGTACGTGTGTGTGTGTGTGTGTGTGTGTGTGTGTGTGTGTGTGTGTGTGTGTGTGTGTGTGCACGCTTTCCCTTGTAAAGACACTTAATTGCAGGTAAGCGTCTCGTTAGCGTGCCTGAACCTGACTAGTGTGGCACCTGTGATGGTGAAATGAGAACTAGGAAGATAAAATCAGTTTAATAAATATTGAGGTTTATTTTTGGCAGATCTGTCCATCAGGCGTTCCTTTGGTTTCCATCTGAGTAATTAGTCGGAAGATTAGGAAGAAAAAAGCCAGTTCAGTTTTTATCTTACAGTGTAATTTGTCATCGATTTACTCTGGCTTTCATTGCAACAACATAGAGAAGTGCTTCTGTGCACGTGGTGTCTTCAGTGCCTACTGTTTGCTCTGTTACACTTCTGGAATAACTTTGACCCACAGTGCTTGCCATAGTTTCGAGCACGCTGATGTTTCACCAACACTTGTATATTTTGTATATTTTTTAAATGGTTTTTCTTTAATGCTATTTTATTTCTATTGCAAAACACAATGCCTTGTCTTTTTGTTACTGTAACGCAAAAAAAATCCCGAATTGGGATCAATAAAGTTCTTCTTTCTATCTATATGGAGATAAACGTGGTTAACTGTCTCAAATTGGAGGAAAACTACTTTGTAGCCTGCATTCAAAAATATTGAATACCTTATTTTGCATTGAAGGAGCAGAGGAGAAGACACCGACAAGGTTCTTAAGGCTTTGCTTGTTTGAAAGCTCCAAATATTCTTCAGTAAATATAAAGAAATGGTTCAAATTGTGTCAAAATAAGGCTTTTTCAATACATTTCTTGGGCTACCGTTGCCTTTATGAAAGTAGGAGGACAAGCGGTAAATGGTGCCCGGCCGGATTTGAGCCCGGGTCTTTTGGTTTTAACATAATAACACAATCATTCGACTTCATGGAGACCCTGCTTCTCTCCCTGAGCAACAGTTAGCGGTGTATCGAAACAGAGTGAGAGTGTGTGTGGGGTTGCAGACCTCCTCCTGTTTGCTGATGGTGGTCTGCCGCTGCTCCAGCATGGCGAGCAGCTCGGAGATCTTCAGCTGGAGACTCTGGTCGGAGGACGACTTCTGGGTGGTGGTGGTGGTGACCTCCGACTGGATCCTCGTCACCTGGCTCTGGAGGGAGGACGGAGAGAGACAAATGAGTTATAAGAGAGCTGGAGTGAGTAGGATGAAGTTCAGTCAGGACATTCCTAGCCACGTTTTTGACTTTGTGAGTTCAGTGAAGTCAGTTTTATCAGAGAGTGCTTTACAATCTGCCAGAACACCATGCATTATTCACCAGTTTTCAGTAGAAATGTTCTGATTGTTAGATATTGCCAAAGCTTCACCTGCACACACAAATAAAATGTGCTAGGCAGAAATATATGACTCACTGTCTTTTAAGAATAACCTCCACGAGAAGAATAGAAACAATACTAAGACTCTACAGACAGGCTTCAAGCTAAATGCTAACGTGATGACAATGCTGATGTGAGCATGTTGTTCACCAGGTTAGCTTCAGTACGTTAGCATGCTAATATGCTAATGAGCAATGATCAAAAGGTTCAGCTGAAGACGATGGGAATATGAGTCCTGCAGCGGGGATTTGGGAATAAATCAAAGCTTTACATACATTTAACTCCTGAGTCAGATGGTAATTATTCTCACCCTCAGTCTCTGGATCTCCTGGTCCTTGGCGTCCCTCATGGCCTCCAGCTGGTCTTTGTACTGACGGGACAGCTCTTCCGTCTTCAAGTGCAGGGTGGTGCTGCTGGCCTGACCCGCCAGCTGGAGGACACACACACAGGAACACGATGAGGTCTCAGTTTGAATCTATATTTTCAACTCAAACGTTCATATAAAAAAATACCTTAGCTTTCTACACCTACCCTTTCTTCCATTCTCATTTTGAATATTAAATATATTTTACACACTGTGTGCCCATACAACAGTTTTGTATTTCCTAACCCTCTTATTTGTAATAATTGTTTAAGATATCTTACGTGAATTCCACAAAATAAACTACTTTGATTGTTATCTTCTCAAATTGACACATAACTGATCTACATATGTTTATATTTGCTCTCTAATGAGAAAAACATGAGCTTAATCAGCAGAAAACTGCTTAGACTTCTTCCAAAAACTTTAGGTCTAATGACAACGGATGAGTTCAACATTATTTGGCAGAATTGACTTTTTGTTTTGGGGGGGGGGGGGAGGTTGAAAAGTCCATTTTTATCTATTTAACAGTTCAATAAAAATAATCAATACAGCAAATGCCTACAGCTTATGTCAAAGTAAGTATTGTTTTCATTTATCGACCAGCTTTGCAGTCGTCTTGATTTGTCTTTTCCATTATTGTTTATCAGTAACTTCTGTTTTCTCAGAGCGGAAAACCTGCTACACATGAAAGGGTTAATTATTTATTTGTGATCCTGTAAAACATCACATTTAAAGACTAAAAAAGTACAAAGTTAAAGGCTACACTGAGTAGGCTTTGCCAAATAAAAACAATGTAAAAAGCTCCTCTTTCTGTGTTTGTAACTTTTGTTGGGATAAGGAAGACTCCTGACAGCAAAGCAGGGTTCTGCAGTTTAAGGAAAGTTACATTTAAGACATCTTAATGCTCTCTAAGAGAATTAAGCAAAAATCAACAAATAAGGGGAAAGGTTTATTGTCACATTTGCATTTCTGTTTGCACTGCATTGATTGTACTCACGTTTGAATCCCTTCCTGCACAAAATACAGCGTGCATCCAAATAGTTCATGATGTTAAATGATTTAAACACTATAGATAAGCAGTTTTTAGAATTTAGATATATTGGAATAAATCTTTTTTAATACTAATTAAGGCTTTCATTTTGGATAATTAATCAATGTCTTTATTAGGGTCTGAGGAGCCCTACGGAGTCATCGGTGTCAGGGAATGTTTTGTGTAAGCTTGTAAATCTTTAGCTCATTTGCATCTCTTCTCTCTGTCCTCCTCTGACCTGGCTCTATGGACTTGCAGGTGCTGTTATCTTCATAAGGAGGAGCAGCCTGGGCTTTGGAAGCCTTGTTGTTCCCACAGTGGGTACAAGCTCAAGCTGACCTAAGATTGGCTTTATTGTTTAGGGACAGCTAGCTCCAGTTTATCTGGACCCAGATGCTCCGGTAAACACCTTATTTGTGACCTAGATGACAGTTTCAGTTAAACATATTGTCTGAGCTTGTTTAGTCTGGCGTTTGAAGAATGTTGATTATCCATTTGGAACTAGTTTAAACCTCTTCCTATTGTCGAGATCTTCAGAATTGGTTTGGCAACCGCTGTGGCAACTCGTGTCTACAGTAAATGTCTTGTCAATTCTCCGGCCGTAACTCCGAATAAACCCAACAGTGTTTTGCTCTCCAGCGTCTCTCTGTTTCGTCTCCATTGCTTCAGAAGTTTCCACCACAATCCGTACCTCCCAGTAAACCACTGAGAAAGTATTAAACAACACAAATATAACGATAAGAAATTCCTGAAATAGGCATTCAGAGTGAAATCAGCCTTGACCCACGGGCAGGGAGGAGCCGACTGAAGATCAGCGTACAAACCACAACTGAGATGATGCTAATCAATCTTCCTTTAATCGTTTTCTTTAGCAAACATGCAGCGACCTGTGAGAGGATCCTCACTACGGTTGATTTACATCAGGGGGGGGGAAAGCTGGCTGTCAGTTGATGTGTAACCGCAGTCATTGATCCAACCCCAGATAAAGAACGCTGCAGCGACAAGTGTTTGATCATGAGAGGTTTTCTACCACCATCTAAGCACGAATCATAAGCAATCATTGTGCTCATTCTGCTTTTTGTTTACCTTAAAAAAAACGTGGTACCACTTTACAATAAGACTACCCTTATAAGGGTTTAACAACAGCTTCTAATTCATTTATTAATTAGATTGTGAACACTTCATAAATCATTAATAAGCTTTTATAAGACAAGAGATAAACAGGGCAACTGTGACCGGTTGCTTGCCAAATAGTGAGCCCAAATTTATCTGTACTGCTAAGCCTTATATTGGCTACTTAGCTTACAGGGGGGGGGGGATCAACTCAGTGAACAACAGATACCAAGGATGCTGGCTGATGAAGAAGAGGAGGTAAGCTAGGTAGCCAATATAAGGCTTAGTCCTCTTGCCAAATAGTGAGCCTGTGTTGATGTATGGTTCTTAATGATTAATAAAGTGTTTACAACATAATTAATAACCAAATTATGAACCCTTTATGAATCCTTTATGAGGGTAGTTTTATTGTGAAGTGGTACCCAACAATAGATATGGTTTGTTTATTTGTGTGCGTATTTAATTATTGATTTATCTTTTCTTTTTTATCCTGCTACTGGATCACTACCGGGAGGGCTACTTTCAGTACAAGCAAGGCTTTCTGCCCTCCAGCTTTACTCATTTTTGTTTGTCAGATTCTTAAATTGTCTGTATTAATATTGTCTAAAAAAGTAAGTCAAAAAATTCTAAAAAAGTAAAAAAATCTAAAAAGTAAGAAAAAGCCAAAGTTCGGCTGATTTGGCCAGGGAGACATCGCTTTACATTGAGAATAAAATAGACAATGATATAGATTTTCTTTGTATTTATACTGTAAAAGTAGAATAAAGAATAAAGAATATCATCTGCATTACGTCCACTGGGGGTGCTGAGGACATGACGTCCGGGCGGTGTGTGTTACCTTCTGTCGGAGCATCTCGTTCTCGTTCTCCATCGCCCTCATCCTGCCCTCCATCTCTTTGAGTTTGAAGTCGCGGCTCGAGTCGGAGCTTTTGGTGCTCATCAGCTGGCTCTCCAGGGAGCGCTGCATGGAGCTGCTTTCCTTCAGAGACAACTGACGGATGGGGAAACACACACACACACACACGTGAAAAAATCTGGCGTGGAATACCTGCAGAGCTCTTCTCAGGTATAGACATTTAACTCGAGTAATGTTCAAACTATTAAGTTGATTATAATTGATTATTTGTTCGATATAATCATGCAAAAGCACCTGTTTAATTTGAGTTTCTTTACACTACAAAAAACCCTAATCTTGCCAAGTATATTTGTCTAAAATCTAGTCAAAATATGTCTTTGCACTTTAATATAAGACCTAACAAATAAGAGGTAAACATGCAGGGAGATACAGGGTCTTGTTTTTAGACAATGCATCTCAGATGAAGCCTTTATTTTTACATTTTTATTGGAAAATCACCGACTAACACCAGAAAACTGACGCCTTTGGAGCATTTCTGGCTGATTTTCTAACAAAACATTTCCTGATTCTGTTCAAAGGTAGTTCAAAATAAGTTTCCCAGCTAATTACAAGATCTAATTTATCTAAATATCCCATCTTATTTCAAGACATCCTATCAAGCACTTTTTCACTCTATCGGCAGATTTATGTACTTTTTACAAGAGAAAGCACCTTGTTTTTGGAGCAGCATTTGTTCCAGTGTAAAGAAAACATTTACAAACGACCAAATGAATTCAGATACTGTATGGACCAGGTCTTTATTCAGGCTTTACAGAAGACATTTCATGGTTTCTTACTTACTTCAAAATGTATGTGCAAAGGTATAGTTAAACACACACACACACACACACACACACACACACACACACACACACACACACACACACACACACAGTGGGGGGTGCACTGTACCTGCAGCTGTCTGTTGTTGTCTCTCACGGCCTCCAGCAGGGAGTCATACTGAAGGGCCTGGTCCGATTTGAAGCTCAGGTCTCTCTCCAGAGCCTCCTTCTCGCTCTCCAGACGCTGCACACACGCACACGCACACGCACACGCACACGCACACGCACACGCACACGCACACGCACACACACACACACACACACACACACACACACACACACACACACACAAACACACACACACACACACAAACACACACACACGAACATCATATATTTTTTCCTGTGCATTCCTCTCAGATATTTCTCAGGATTGTGTGAATCCATATCTTTGGTAATGTCTGGTTGGGTTAAGGATTTAATAGCGTACATTTGAAGTAGTGCTGAGTATTGCACTTTTGCACACATCGTAGTTATTTTTGCATATTTAAATACTGCAAGTACCTTAATTTCCCACAAACTGAATAGCAGCTTGGTTCACCTAAACTACGCTTTTTTAAAGTCTTGTCTTGTTGGTATTTCTTTGAAGTTGTGTCAAACATTATGTCATGAATGTTTGCCGAGCAGATAACATGATGTTATCGTTGTGATGCTGCCGACGTCTTTGTTTTTTTCCCACCGTCTCCAAAGAGTCCATCTGAACTAAGGGAGGAGTTTTATAACCTGAACAAAAGGCTTCGGTTCTCACCATCATGTCCTCCGTCATGTGGAGCAGCTCCTCCCTCAGACTGCTGAAGGTAGACAGCAGCAGGCGCATGCTCTTATCTGCAGTGAGACGAGTCTGCAGAGAAACCCAGGAGAGGTCACAGCAGGTAAAGTAAGATCAGGTAAATGTGTTTCATTACAGTACGATTTATTCTGTTCAATGGGGAAGTGTGCTATAAAACTCACCTGCAGCAGGTATCGGATTTGTTGTCTGGTCAGTTCAGAGGCTCCTTTGGGAAGCAAAGCCTCCACCTCCTCTTTTTCTACCTGAACACACACAGGTAATAGAAACAAATGAATAACTCCGCCCCATGGAGAAATAAAAGATGTAAAAAATCCTCTCACTTTGATTTTTACACAAATGTGTCGTTATGACGTATAAATATGCTTTAAAAAAAGAGCTTTTGGTTCCTAAATTAGCATAAATACAGGAAAATAAAGAACAATTCTTGCAAGACAGTATATCTTTAGACTGGAGGAGGTTAGGATTACTTCTTGCTACTGAAAAACAACCTGCCTAATTGTCAGGAAACAAAAAAATCTTGATTTAAACATAATATACATTTCAGGCTCAAGTTCAGATTCATGTTTCAGACGTGTGTGTGTTTCTCACCTTGTAGTCATTGCTGGGATCCAGGTGGTGTTTCCTGTAACACACACACACACACACACACACACACACACAGGAAAGACAAACAATGAGGAGCGCAGCATGACTGGAATAAACTACATTTCATCATAGTGAAGACAAACATGTCCCTGGGAGGGGGGCTGACTCCACTAATGTGGCTAAAACGTAGGCAGCAGGTGGTGAACGACTTTATTTTGGTGCAGACATTAAATATGTTGCAGGAGATGTAATCAGTGTCGATAACAAGGAATACAACTTAACTTTAGGGTTCATTTGTTGGGGATAGAAAGGAGTAACGATCAGTTTAATGTCTTACTCAGCTGTGTCACTTTTACTTTACCTGTCTAATTAGATTTATTTTGATCTGTATGAATAAACTTTCTTCACCTTTTAGAGAGTTTGCTGCAAGTAGGTTTGAGTGGCTGAACAAGAAGTAAACGTTTTTCCAGATATTTTTTATCTGAGTTTCGTTATTTCTGATTTTCCTCGATGCCCGCTGGAGGAGCAGTTTGAGTCAAACACGAGGATTGACTCGACCGAAACCGTGCTCCCACCTGTCCCAGCATGCTGATAATTACACAGCACCTTCTGCACCTGCATTAACAAAATATCCCACGGCTGTTCTCAGAACTCTACCAACCTTCCTGCTACATGATATAATCAGAGATTGAACGATGATAAAAACGTTTTGAGAAATAACTGTGAACATGTCCGAGACAGAGAGGAATGCTATTCATACGAGGTTTAGAAGTCATTACATATACACTCGTGTACACGTATCCAAAAGTGATATTTAATAAGTGAGGAATGAGTACAGGCATTTATTTTCAGAGTTATTTTAAATCACCTTTTCAAAACTGCTTTGAATCTGTAATTTGACGTCAGGTCTTACATATTTTAACTGTGTTGTTTAATTATGTTTTGATGAATTGTACCTCTGTGTCTTTGAGTTTTTATAAAAGCTCTCTACATAAAATGGATTATTATTGTTTTTTAATCCTTTACTTTCAATGCTGTTATCAATTGAGGAGCGTGCTTTTGAAAAATCGCGGATTTATAACCATTGAAATATACAGTATGTCTGACTGACTATATTTTGATACCTACCTACATATATAGGTTAGAATTTAGCTTTGTTTGGCAGATGATATTGGTGCTTTAAAGGGTTTATACAATGTGTGTGTTTTGGTATTCTACTAGAACATGATTTGCTTTAATAACCCTTTATATTGTCTCGCACTGTCCGTCTGAATATACCTGTATTCACTGTGTGTCTGAAGGTATGATCACAGGCACTGAGAAAATGAGTTGTTCATGTTACTTCTACTTTAAAACTCTTCCCACATGATTATTTGTTAAGAAAAGTAGATAAGATGATCAAACATGTTGAAGAGTCCATTTGTATCTATTTAACAGATAAAAAGGTGTAAAAGAATTGTACCAGAACTTCAAGACAGCAAATGCTTACAGCTTATGTCAAAATAAGTATTGTTTTAATGGATTGACCAGCTTTGCAGTCGTCTTGATTTGTCTTTTCCATCATTGATTTGTCTTTTCCATCATTGATTATCAGTCAATTATTTTAATCTGTTCGGTTTCTATTCCTCTTTGGACTCTGGAAAAAACTGTCAAGTAAAGAAACTATGAATTATGTATTTCTGATAATGCATAAGACAAAAAAGTTTTTAAAAAGTCCAAAAGAGAAGAAAAAAAAACAGACAAAAAAGTTGAAAACAGTCCAAGAAAGTAAGACCCCATTGACCCCAAGCTTGGAGGCAACCTTCCCTTTGTCATGTGGACATCATTTTACATTAGGAATAAAATAGACACTGACACATTTTAATAAGTGGACAGATAAAAGTCTGAAATGCACTTACTGTCCGCGGATCTTGGACACGTGCTCGGAGATGCAGGAGTGGATGTCGCAGTTCTTCCTGTAGACCTCGGCCAGCAGCTCGCCGAAGTAGCGCGTGTCCATCTTCGTCTCCTGAGGTATTTCCTTCACCTCTGTTCTGCAGGTGTTTATCACCGACGCCTTCTGCTTCAGGACGTTGATGATTTCCACCTCTTCTATCACAACCGTCTCCTCTTCTTCCTCTTCCTCTTCCTCTTCCTCTTCCTCAACCACCTCGTCCTCCTGGAAGAAGACAGGTCGGGTTAGTTTCTGCCTCCTCCTTTCATGTTGTAATCTTTATGAACCGTTTCAGGAGACACTGGAAATTGTGTGTATTGCTCCAGTTTCAGTTTGTATACATTGCCAACATGTATTAAATCCAGAATACTCTAACTGTTTATTTGTTATTATTCCCAGTGTCTGATGGAAAAGTTGGGAAAGACTTTAAAAAAAAAGGCGACAGTGTCAAAGGTCACAGGTTTGGCAGTGACGTATTTACAGCTTAGGTCAAATTTGTCGTGCTGCAAAAGGAAGTCAACATTATAAACGGCCATGTTTCTTCAACATGTTTTTGTAGAAGAACTCCTAATTTTTGCTCACAGGTTCACAGATTACACACATCAGTCAGAAGTCAGTGTGATAAGGTCATGTTTCAGAGGTAATTACAGCAGTAACCCCCCTCCTCAGCCTCCTGTCACACAGCTGCCAACATGAAAGATCAGTGGAGCACATTTAGTGAACCTGCTCGTCAATGATCCTCTGACAAAAACATTAAATATGATGTTATAAGCTGATAATTGTTCCAGAAAAGCAAGTCCCCTACACTCTGAAGTATGCTAACAATGAGGCCACACAGTCACCTGTGCCTGCAGTGAAAAAATGTATATCAAGTTCAGACCTGGAAATGTCACTTTTAAAAAGACTTTGAGACCGTTTCCCCTGATGACTCACAAACACTTTTTTGTCTTACTTTTTTTAGACTTTTTGGGACTAAATGTTATGTTATACAGCATCCAAAATAAATAATGAATAGTTTCTTTACTTGACAGTTTTTTCCAGAGTCCAAAGGAGGAAGAAACGATTCCTTTATGGCAGGAAAAGCATTGAATGAATCCTCAGACCTGGAAATGACATTTTCACACCTCCTGTTCCTTCATAGTCAATGGGTTTTTTGGTGAGGTGTCTAAAGTTAAGTCTGTGTTGACCCAAAGTTTAACATTTATCCCCATTTTCTTGGGGTTAAGTTAATATTAAGCTAGCTTTTTACTTCCTGCTTGAAAAGTGCATTCTATTTCCTGCTTACATGCACGTTTCATAGACATTTGTTTGAACCCAAAGACTTTTTTCTTCTGTAATTATCTTAAAACTAATGGTATATTCCAATTAAATTCAGGGTCGGCCTACAAACACACTTCATCCCTGCAGAACTGCATTGTCATGTCGAAAAGGAAAGGGAATTCTAAAAAAACAGCAACAAAAAGCAACCACAAAGTTGCTAAAGTGCAGAAAACAACATGGAAAAACAGACTAGAAGTTGGTGGTTAATCCCTTCTCTTTGTGCTAGGATCTCCTCCTGTTATTCTGCACTGAGACACCGCAGCTACGCATGAATCTAAGCCAAACAAACACATCTTTTATCTGCATGTGGCGACCGAGAGAAGTCACAAAGCTGTTACATAACCTGTTATCTAACACACACAAAGAGCAGCCTGCTGTGTGTGCTCTTTACTCTCACTGTGCCGCCTGTCTGCTGACACATGAACACAGAGCAGTATTCATGCATGCGTTTTGCTTCGTTAAAAAGCTCTTTCTTTCCTTTTACTTCTTCAGACCTTCAGTAGAGGGAAGAATGAAGTTTGGCGCTTCTGTTTCGTTGGTGAAAGACGAGTTGTTTGGCTTTATGTGAGGCCTGTGTTTGTTTGTGTCAGCCTGACTTATCTCTGCGTCTGAAAGATTACAAATCTAGAATGCAGCCGCTCCTCTGGCCCCTAAAAACCATTAAATCATACAGCTATGTGTATAGTTTTGTTTACTAATGCGTTCCTGTTTGGAGCCATTCATATGTCTGTCAGATCTGCGACTCAGAAACAGGTGTGTGAAAGTTCTGTCATCTCACATTGTACGCCAGAATGCCAGCTTTCAGCTAATCACATGCTGAGACCACTCTTAAACTCTCCTACATTTAAATGCAGAAATAATCCTGAAAAAGACAGAGGATTATTTACTTAATGTCACCATGCTAACAGATTTAGCCACTTAGCTTCTAACTGTGTCTGTTGTTAATTACAGCAGCAGCACTTCCACGGTAAAGCTGCATCGGTGGTCAAGTTTAAATATGCTTTGCACACGCTCAGTTTCACTCGTTCCCTTCTGATGAAGTCTGGGATTTAAAACTGGCTCGTGATACACTTTCATTTTAATATCAAAGGGAAGGTCAAGCTGTAGAGAGTCACTCTCTTTGCTGACCTCAAGTGAGAAATGTCAACCAAAGATCATTCTGACGGGATCTATTAATCCAAGAGAATATCCAGGCTTGTTATTTTTAAACCAACAGCAGGAACATTTAGTCTTCTCCAAAGTGTGTCGGTGCAGTCACGCCACATTCCTCCTGAGGCAGGCGAACAGTTTCCCAGCAGGTGAAATTTACACCGCAGTGAGGTGAGGTATATTGCCTCATAAGTTAAGTTATAAGTCAGAAAAATCTATCAAATTTAGGAAAAATATGCTTGAAACTTGAATATGCTTTAAGAAAAAAACAGCTTTCCATTAAAAGGGCTTTATTTATTTAGTTAGCTCATCCTTTTTTGACTTTGGCTGTTTCAAAACTCTGACCAAAAGTGGGTCGAACTTTGGCATTATTGCTTTATTAAACTATACACTTTAGAGTAAAAGTCATTATTTATATTGCAACACTGATGTTTATATTGCAATATACACATTTTTCCATATTGGTTGTTATCTATAGTAGTACAAAGTGCAAATGTGTACTTTAACTTCTCTATGTTTATATTGTTCACTTGTCCAGTTTCACCTCGGGAAGTGTTTTTGTTTCTGAAACATGTCATGTGTGGTCCCAATTTCAAGGTTGATCCATCACAAGACCAACATATCGCAATCACACCTTTA
This sequence comes from Eleginops maclovinus, assembly GCF_036324505.1. Taxonomy (NCBI): domain Eukaryota; kingdom Metazoa; phylum Chordata; class Actinopteri; order Perciformes; family Eleginopidae; genus Eleginops; species Eleginops maclovinus. The sequence continues at coordinate 3,892,511 of NC_086359.1, forward strand.
TCTGTCACAGTCTAAATAGATATGGATGGATGGATGGATGGATGGATAGATGGATGGATGGATGGATGGATGGATGGATGGATGGATGGATGGATGGATGGATGGATGGATGGATGGATGGATGGATGGATGGATAGATAAGTACTTTATTGATCTCAATTTGCAGCAGTGTAAAAAGACAATGCATTGTACATCACAATAGAGTAGCAAGTAAAAAATATAGATGTCGGACTAAAAATGTAAAAAAACATAGAGCACGATGTAATATATAAATTAAGTGTGTAAGGAATGGAATATTAAATAGAATATAAATGTAAAATGTACAGTGTGAGTTTAAGTCCACAGGGACGGTATGGAGCAGAGAATAATCTGCCAGCGAGAGGCGATCCCACACCCACTATAGCTCTGTAATGCTGGGAATACCTCTCATACATCTGATAATCATTATTGGCCATGAGTCAGGGAGAAAAAAATTCAGTCATTAACTGAAAGAACATGTTTTATGCTTCTCAGTGCTCGCATCAGGACTCGATGACACACAAAGCTCTCTGACAGCGTGAGGTCGTAAAACTGAAACACGTCTGTCGATGTGAATCTTGAAGTTTGTTTTATGACACTGCATAGGTCAGAGGTCAGGACAAAAGGTGGGTACTTCTCACGCAGTTACTATTACTGTCAATATGTCGTAATGCAGGACTGAGTGTGGGAGCATTGACAGCACTGAGGAGGGTGTGGCGGCTCCGCTGACATGCCTCTCATTCCAGAGCGAGAGTGGAGACCACCTGAGGCATCCTCATGCATCCACATAAGCTTCTTATCAGCAGACTCACCGGCAGGAAGCTAATACATATTCATTTATCCCTTCCTTTCACAGGGTTACAGGTGAAAGCAATTTGGATTTAAGACGTTTTCTAATAGCACTTGGAGGGAAATGGAAGACTTAAAATAAAACACGTGAAAAAAAACTGCCCCAATTAATTAGGGTTAAAGTTATGCTTCATGGGGGTTTCCTATTCCTGTAATGTGTTTTATACTGTAGGTTTTGTGCATGTAAATGATCTGCAAAAGCCAGCTCACCAACAGAGCAGACTGGACTCTGGTTTCAGACAGAGGTAACATAAATACCCTTTTGTTGGGACAAGTAAACAAAAGTTAGATAAGCCAATTTAAATATTGAAAATCGTGTTGAGTTTGAGCCTCATAAACATTGGCTAGTGTCGCTATAAGTCAGTTGCATAGACTGTTAGACAATAAATACCGGCCGTTAACAAAATATTAATGTTGTTTTTCTGTTAATGAAGACATTTGCTCAATTATTTTAAGATAATGAAATGTTAAAGGCTTTGGAAATATTGATTAAAAATTATAATAAAAAAACATATTTTTTGAACAAAAACAAAACAAACGTTTCTTCAACCAAACTACAACATCTTGAAATATGTCTGCAGGAGAGAGAGTCACCAGCTGTGAAACTCGAGCTGTTTTTGTTTTGTTAGAGTTGGCCATGTTCATTTTCAGGGAACACAAAAATGTGTCAGGTGATTCTGACGGAGATTCATTTGCAGCTAACCTGCAGACGCTAAATTCCACTTGTAGCCAACAACTCAATACATCATCACCTCTCTGTGTGTGTGTGTGTGTGTGTGTGTGTGTGTGTGTGTGTGTGTGTGTGTGTGTGTGTGTGTGTGTGTGTGTGTGTGTGTGTGTGTGTGTGTGTGTGTGTGTGTGTGTGTGGAAGACTGACCTATAAAAAGGGTGAGAGCACAAGGAAGCACTATTAAGACATGTTATAATCAATGAGTCGAATACGGCAGTGTGAGGTCAGGATCACTTCTTCCCTTCCTCTAGAAAGTTCCTGTAGATGTGATTAAATATCGGGTGTTTTTAAGGTACATTCGAAGTCTATAAAAGCAGCACCTTCCTGTTTCAAATACAAACTACAATCCCTCTTTTTCAGGATCAGCAGCGACTGATCTAGTTTCTCTTCTACGGGCCGTGAACAGACAGAGTAACCGAAGCCACCAACTCAATACATCATCACCTCCGTGTGTGTGTGTGTGTGTGTGTAACGCTAGAGGTTGATAATGGAGAGCTGGGGGTCACTTTACCACACAGGCTCTCTCTGTGTGCACACTAGAAAACATCTCTGTGTTATCAGATCAGCCAGATTGTTCTGGATTTTTGTCCAAAACCAGCTGTGTTATTTCTTATGTAAAAACAGAAGCACTAGCACTTACGTTTTTTATTCTAACTTCATAATTTGCACCTCATTTAAAAAACAAACTAGACAGAGACGTATAAAAATACAAATTAAAACACATCCAGCCCGCTACACCGTACCTAGCTTTTCTTACAAACACACATCTTATTCAGCTTCTGCAACCAGGATTAAACCAGCCATGATGTCAGAACAGTGCAATTAAATACCTGTTTCACTCTATTTAGAAATAAAATGTGATGTTATATTCTGGATATCAAGCCATTAATTAGCTCAGAAGACAAAAAGTGAAGAGGAAGTGTTGCACGGGAGGCGTTTTCATAGAGTGTTTCTTAGGTCAACTTTCAGGGTTGGCAGTCTAAATGAAACTAAATGTCTGCTTAACAAATGCCAGCATGAAGTCATCAACAGACGCTGCGTTAGGTAAACAGAAAGTGATGACAACCTTATCCTAAACACGGTGACGCTGTGGCGGCTCCACACCAGTTTAAACATGCAGTGCATATCTGTAGGAGGAAACAGTACAGGGTTTTTACGTCTCTGTGATATAGCAGCTGCAGGAGATGTAACCAAAGCTAAGCTATCATCACAGCAGAATGTAACTTTGAAAGCATCAATTAGGAGGTGAAAACGGTTCACCTTTACAGTGTAATAGTATCAGATGTTGGGCAGAAGGAAGAGGTGAAAACAAGTGTGTAAAAAATATCAACACAAGAGTACGGGAACATACAATTAACATTGTTTTAGCATGCCAGTTAGCATAACCGGTGCTAGCATTGGTAAGAATTGTTTAAGGTTTGTCTTGTTCTCAGCACAAAGCAGCTCAATAATGTTTTACATTTTTATATCAGAGATACACCCATCAACATCAGATAAAGAAGAGTTGGGATCAAACCAAGCAATGATTAACTGCTCCTGGAGGAAAGGAGAATTAGAGCTAAGCTAACAAACCCAAGAGCTAACCACATGTTCTTGGCTGAAAATAAGAAGGATCAAATCTGCAAATCTACGATACTTATTGCTCAAACTTCAAAGTTCATGACCTAGTTTCCTTTATGTTTAGTATGCTGGCAGTGCTGTCTGAACAGGATTTACTGATTGTTGTTGCTGCGGTTCACATTCGTCCTCATGCATATCCTAAAAATCACAAGAGGAATGCACCGCTGTTTTTGTTCCATGTTGTTTATCTTATGAAGCACACATAGACTACAAATGCATTTCGTTGTGCAACCCAAGCTTTAAATTCCTATCGGTTGCAAAGTTCTTCCTCCACAATGGCGATGTAAGGGAACTACAAATCCGAGGAATCTATATCTTCAATACCATAGAGAAACAGAATGTTAAAGATGCGTATTTAATTAAAGACTGTACAGAGAGTAAACAATAAAAACAAGACAGCTTATCCTGGCGTCACCACGATATGACACGCTTCTTCTCTGTCCTGTAATAAAGACTAAATGCTTCAAATGCCATGCAGCACGGAGGAAAAACCCTTAAGAAGCAGCTGAGGACAGACACAGCTATTTTAAGAAGGAAGAGTTTTTTAGACTCATCACTAACGTCATCCCGACTATAAGATGACAGGATCTGTCCTCACAGTAGGGGACATGTCTATCAGTCCTGCTTCAACACACTTCACCCTGCATGCTGAACAAACACTCTCACACCTTCCCTCTCAACCGCTTTGACTTCTGACCTCACTCAAAGTGAACTGTTTACCTGATAAGACGAGATTTCTAAAAGAAGCCCTATCGAGCTTTTTGTGGTTTCCCTTTCTGTAGTGTGGTTTTTGTGCATGTCAATGGTCTGCAGAGGCGAAAATCCCAAAGTTTCTCTACAACACACCACCTCCCCTGCCTGAAAAGCCTCCATTGGACTCCTTTGTTTTCTTCTGAAACATAGTGACATAGATATGTAACACTCGTGGCGCTCCAACACAGGATAGTCTGAGGGGCGGGACATTTCTAAGCGGTTGACCAATCACAACAGAGCCGACCAGCCGACAACATTGCATACATTCAAACTTCAATATTTACCATTTTATAAACCTAAAAATCCCCCAAAACCAACTAACCTCAACCTGAAAACTCAAGAATATCTTCTTCCTCTGGAAGAAACGGTCAAGCAATGAAACTATTAATTCATTATATTTGATGCTGTATAACATCACATTTAAATACTAAAACAAGTCTAAAAAAGTAATTCTGTTATCTTAAAGCAAACCCAAATAACGGACTAGTTAGCATTTCAAACAAATGGACATTACTCTAACTAAATTCCGCCTTACAAACATGAGTAATTCATCTCTAACTGTGGGAAATCGGTTTCACTGCAAGGAAAAATCAGGTAATCACTATTATAGCCTGTACCGACCTGTAAACCCAGCTCACACCTACAGAGCTGAATAAATACGACAGCATGCCACAGTAACAAGGTAATATGACCTCAGAGTGTGTGTGTGTGTGTGTGTGTGTGTGTGTGTGTGTGTGTGTGTGTGTGTGTGTGTGTGTGTGTGTGTGTGTGTGTGTGTGTGTGTGTGTGTGTGTGTGTGTGTGTGTGTGTGTGTAATATAAATATCTAACTGCAGGTGTGTATAGCGTTTGTCTGTAGTTGACAGCCTCAAAACTGGTCCTCCAACCTTTTTATCTTTGATCTGTCCCATGTTCATGAGGGAGTTGTAGAGGATAGACTGGGAACACATAATGCAGCTTATATTAAAGCAGGCCTTTTTATTACCATTTATTTGTATTGTTTCTCTGGAGGCCTGAGGTGATACTCAGAGCTGTAAAATGAAGAATCGGTTCATTGAAGCTGGTTAGTTTACCACACCTTCTACCTCGTTGTTAATACATCATGTTGTGTTAGTTTTGGCAACATATTTTGAGTCACTGTTGTCAGAACATTGAAAGATTACCAGAAACTACAACAAACCTTGACAGTGTTGTGACTAAAAAAAAGTTATTTATAAAAGGTTTAAAGGAACCATATTCTGCTTTTAGGGGTTTTCTATCTCCTGCAGTGTGTTATTATAGGTTTTTGTGCATGCAAATCTTCTGCAAAGACTAAAATCCCTGTGTTCGTGACAGGCTAAGGGGGCTGGACATCTCTTAGCAGACTGACCAATCACAACAGAATCGCCCAGCTAACCAATCAGAGCAGACTGGGCTTTGGTTTCAGACGGAGGGTGAAAAGAGGTCCTTGCAGCACAGGCAGTATGAGAAAAATAAAGAGCTTTTTGAACATTAAAGCATGGAGACATGTCCCAGGAGAGACACTACATACTGATATACACCTGAACATCAGCAGGAGAGGACTCTTTAAAGTAGAGACTCTACATACTGATATACACCTGAACATCAGCAGGAGAGGACTCTTTAAAGTAGAGACGCTACATACTGATATACACCTGAACATCAGCAGGAGAGGACTCTTTAAAGTAGAGACACTACATACTGATATACACCTGAACATCAGCAGGAGAGGACTCTTTAAAGTAGAGACAATACATACTGATATACACCTGAACATCAGCAGGAGAGGACTCTTTAAAGTAGAGACATTACATACTGATATACACCTGAACATCAGCAGGAGAGGACTCTTTAAAGTAGAGACATTACATACTGATATACACCTGAACATCAGCAGGAGAGGACTCTTCAAAGTAGAGACTCTACATACTGATATACACCTGAACATCAGCAGGAGAGGACTCTTTAAAGCAGAGACACTACATACTGATATACACCTGAACATCAGCAGGAGAGGACTCTTTAAAGTAGAGACACTACATACTGATATACACCTGAACATCAGCAGGAGAGGACTCTTTAAAGTAGAGACACTACATACTGATATACACCTGAACATGGTTTGCCATTTTCACATGGAAATAAATTAGCTGTCTTCTTATTACATTTCATATTCTGACACCTTTTATTTCCTATCACTATAAATTAAGTTGAGTCAGTCGTAAATAATGCCATGTCAACTACAGACAAATGCTATACACACCTGCAGTTAGATATTTATATTACACACACACACACACACACACACACACACACACACACACACACACACACACACACACACACACACACACACACACACACACACACACACACACACACACCACTCACTTTAGCACTACACCTCTGCAGGCGTCTCAACTATTTTTATTGCGATCTCATTCGTGAGAAGAGAAGCTTCTCATTGCTTCTCGACACGTTTCCACATATGAAAGTGTCAAACCTCTGAGGATAGCCTCTGATGTCCACAAAATGAATAAATCATAAGATGACACATATGAATAAAGAGGGTGATAAATCAAAGGCAGAGAAACGCTCCCTCTCAGAGAGGTGTGGACCAAACCTCACAGCCTGTGTCATCATACAACAACAAAGGAAAGCCAAACAGTTGTAAAAAAACAAAAACAACTACAGATTAAAAACAATTAAGCCCAATAATTTGGAAGAGACAGCTGACTTCTCATTACATTTTTCATCAGAGTCTAGCACTTTGTCTTGTCTGTACTCGACCAAGAAGGGTTTTTTGTTCTTGGTTTGTTTGTCAGCAGAATCACCGGAAAACTAGTGCGGTTTTCAAGAAACTATGGTGGAGGGGTGAAGAATAGGCAAAGGAGGAACTAATGGTTTTTTTCTTTTTCAATCCCTTTCAAAAGGACAATAAAGAGCAGAACTGAACAATGCTGTAAAACATCAACGATCGTACACCTGGACAGCTTTTTTCATATTATAAAATGTAAAACACTCAACCGTTAAATCTAAAGCCAAGTAGTTAAATGGATAATGATAACAATTAAGGACAAGACCACGCTGCCAGAAAGGACTTTGAAGAATTTGGGGACTTTGATGCCAGGACAAATGTCTTCAAAGCGCAGCCGCTCTGAACAGCTCCCCTCCCTATACATGACGCTGCAGGTTCAAACTGCAGGAATGCGTGCAGCCGCAGACACACCCCGCTGAAACACCCACACTGCGCGGTTTGTCAGCGTTGCGACAGTTGACACGGCGGTGATTGTGAATAAAGTGCTGTTGTAAGAGTGTGAGCGTGGAGGCAAGGGCGTAGACTGCTCATAGAGACCGATGAGCGGTGACTCGCCCCTGGCTGAAAGGAGAGGATTTCAAAAAATAATAAATAAATACTACCGAACACGTTCACACAGTGACCTGTTCCCAAGGGTTAATTCTGATGGGTGTGTCTGCTCTAAACCAACAGATGAACATCACACACACACTTCTGTTTATTTAACTTCTTTTAGTTTAAATAGTTTTGAAGAAGTGGCTCCATATTACGGCTGTCTAAAACCACTTAGGAAGCGACTCCATGCAGGTGTTACGATTCAACATATGGCCATTTCTTCAGTCTTAGTATGAAGCGTGATATGAGAGCAGATTTGGAAAAGCTTCGATTAAAATTGCAGAAAGGGGGGAAGTGTTTGATAAGGGGCCGCTGTTGAAATATGTAAGATAACTGAGGGATTAATCCTCTCATGCAGGTAGCTCTTTGTTTGTTTATGATCTCTTGTTTCCTTTGAAAATAACCTATGCCCCAGTAAGTTGTTTTTGTACCGATGCACACTGTCTACTTATAACCGATGCTCAATTACTCAGGAGTAACGATATTTTCCAAACACACCTTCCTCGTTTACTACAGAAAGGTTGTACTTCAGACTGTGACTCATTTGGAGGGTAGGAACCAACCACAATGCCAGCTTTGATTGACCAAAAGAAATGCAGAACTACACCGTGGTTTCATGATATTGTTCTAGATCACCAGCTTACGATAAATGGAAAATGCAGAGAAGTTAAAACTGTTCCGTGTGTGTGTGTGTGTGTGTGTGTGTGTGTGTGTGTGTGTGTGTGTGTGTGTGTGTGTGTGTGTGTGTGTGTGTGTGTGTGTGTGTGTGTGTGTGTGTGTACTTGCCTCCTCCTCTGCGCTGAACACTGATGAAGACATCCCGCTGATGCTCTGGAATAACACACAAGAGGAGGGGGAGAAAAGGAAGAGGCCGTCAGATTCAAACAGAAAACAAAAACAACAACAACCGCAGTCCACAAAGTCAAAGCTGAAGCAATTTAATAAAAATGGTTTGCCTATGACAGATAAATCTTGATTCAGCCACAACTGATCATAATTTAGCATTTAAAACTAAGGATTTAAACTGTGTGTCATCATATATCAGTAACTATCACTATCGAACTATTGTGATGGTTAAGCGTTTTAGTATCATGGTACTCTTTTTATGGGAGTTTATTAGCCTCTCAAATATGTAGGTCATATCAAGTGACAATCTTTGGTTTGAATACCTCACCTTGAACTCTGAGAAACCTTTGAGTGATTGACATAATGCATTAAAAAAACAAAAACTAGAGAGGCAAGAGGCTGTCTGATCAGTGCAGTTTAACTCAGGTAGAAAAAGGTGTTTTTCTTCAATGAGAGGGAGTGCTGCCTCAGCAGAGTCAGACCGGGTGCGGCACAACGTCTCTTTCAAACACGTCATTTAGCATTTAGCTCTGGGTGCAATTACTCGAAACTGCAGAACCTGAATTAGTACAGTACACTAAGAAAAGAAGCAGGCCAAAGAAAATCAAGACAGATCTGACTAATTCTGGTGCACTCGATACTAGGAAGAGATTAAACTAAAGCAGGAGTGGAAGCCGTCAACCGTTTCTCAATCATCCCAAGGAAGGGCACGGCATTCAGGAAGAGATGCTTTATCAGACAGGGCGAGACGGTGCGGGATTATGACTAGTGCCAAGTGATCAGTAATCAATGACGAGAGGGAGTCGGGTAAAGCAGAGATAAAGCGTGTTAGCATAAAGGCCTGCAGCGTCGTCTGTACTGTTAACACATTAGTGATTTGCAAAGTGCAGGAATGGCGAGAGTTTTTCTAAATCCTTCAGAGAATTTGAGCAGAGAGACTCATAGATTGAGAGTTCAAACGTTACCTTTTAGTACCAATAAAAGGGAAAAGAGAATCTACAAAAATGGTTCCTCTACTCAACAAAAGCACGAGCTACATTTGCACACCAGTGTATCATTTTGTATTTTGCCATGAAGCTATGTCTCTTTCAACAGCGAGAAAATATTGTCACATCAGGGTTACATTAATATTCCTCACTGTGAAAAAGGATGTGTTTCTCATTTAATTGATTGATTAAAGGGATGGGGGAAGCACTGAGCCGGCAACCGAGAATTATATTAATCATTACTTAATCTGCTTTTAACTTTAATCAATCATTATGTGTAAAAACACCTGTTCTCACTCATTTCTGTATTCAAATGTGCATCTGGTGGCAAGGCAAAGTCTCCCTGCCTCAATATTAGCTTAGTCTTTTCTTCATTATATTCACATATTTATCTCTGGCTGCTAGTTGTTGTTACGTGGTAAACACACACACACACACACACACACACACACACACACACACACACACACACACACTGCTGATGTTTCTCTGTCAGCTGAAAGTGGCTCCCTGTGTTACATCATGCATTCAAACGCTTTGTGACTGACACAGTAACCATCCGAGACATTTGACAGCACACTGCCATCAGAAACTGGTTTCAGTGTGAACTCTATCTCAAACAACAGATGCATATTGTGCTAATTATATACGTGTTCTCATTTCAGAAATGAACTGTATCGCTCCATATATTTTGAGATACAAAGTCAACTCAAATAAATACTAAGTACAGCAAAAATAATGACTTAGTATCTCAGATTAATGATGTAATATCTCAAAATAATGACTTAGAATCTCAGATTAATGATGTGATATCTCAGACTGATGACTGATTGGCTCCTCTCACCCTCAGCTGACCAATCAGCACCCAGAACCAGCCATAAAGGAGACAACCAGGAAGCCTTCTGGTCTCACTGCTGGGCCTGCTGCTGACTGGAAAGCCTCAATTTGACTGCGTGTTAAAGCATTGTGACAATTGTGTATCCTGTGCTATATATTGTGACTGTGTGTGTGTGGTGGGAGGTGGAGGAGTTAGGTAAGTTTGGGGTACCCTTTACATCTCATCACGTAGATAACATATGTTAGACACACTAGGTTAGCGGATTGTTGCCACCCCTGTATTTTGCTTTGTCCAATTATTGGTAGTTCAGGAAGTGAGGGGTTTTGTTTGAGTTTGTTTCAGAAGAGAGATGTAGAGATAGGCCTGGTTTTTGTTAAATTTATTTCTTTTATTTGGCACAATCTCCCTTGTCTCCTCCTCCTCCTCACCTGAAGAACCGTTGTTGTTCATTCTTTAGTTATTAGAAATAAACATTGTCTGTCTACATTTAATCTGACTTGCTCATTAATTGGTTGTCCTGTGTTACTGTCTCCAGGTCCCCTAGAATTTAGTGGGGACGTAACAGTATCTCAGATTAATGACTGATATCTCAAAATAATGACTTAGTATCTCAGATTAATGATGTGATATCTCAAAATAATGACTTCAAAACAAAATAATCACTCAGTATTACCAATTGATGACTGAGTGTTACACAATAGTGACTTAGTGACCCAAAATAAAGATTAAGTATCTCAAAATAATTAGCTTGTATATCTAAATACTGACAAACTGACAGAGATTAGACTTTCTTAATGTTGTTGTTGTTATTTAGAGGTTTTAGACCTACGTTGCATTATTAACACACAGTATAACAATAATAAAAGCCTTTAATCAGCTGACCATGGGGCTCACCTCATTCCTGATGTGCTGCTGGCAATTGTCGGTGGAGTCCTGGCTGCTGACGCTCAGGTGGGACATCCCTTGAAGGTACACCGGGGACACCATCTGCTGCATCATGGGCTGCTGCATCATGGGCTGCTGCATTATGATGTACTGCTGCTGCATGCCCTGCTGCACCGGGATGTAGGTCTGCTGCTGCTGCATGCCCTGCTGCACCGGGATGTAGGTCTGCTGCTGCTGCTGCTGTATGCCCTGCTGCATGGGGACCAGGTACCGAACAGACTCAAAGGTGCCGTTCATCGCGTACGGAGCCGGGGACACCTGGCCGGACGAGATCACCGTGCTGGTCAACGGAGTCGGGGACACCGGGCAGGACGAGATCATCGTGCTGGTCAACGGCTCCGGGGTGGCCACCTTCAAGGTCCGGTAGGTCATCGTCTTCTGGCTCGTATGCACAGACATCTTGATGGATCCACAAAACCGAAAAAGGGAGGAAAACTAAAAATAACCAAAGGAAGTTGGAAGTTGGAAGTTTCTGCGAATCAAGCTGCTGTTCTCCTGTGCGCGGTTTCTCAGGGGTGGGAAAAGTTAAACTACCCCGGGATTTACTTCCTCCTGAGCTTGGTAAACTGGAAGAGGAATGTGTGGTTGGAGGAGTTCTTCCGTGGAGGGGAAGACCGAGAAAGTGAGGGAGGTGCTCCGCTCCTCTGCACGCAAATACTGCTGTGGAGGTGGGAGGAGTTCTCAGCTCACCGGAAGTCACCTGCTGCACGGTCAGCATGGACTCATTATTGAAGTTGTCTCAGTAACAGTTACAGTAAGTTTTATAACAGTTCATTTAGTTATTAGCAATTACTGCTTATTAAATTAAATATTTTATCATCAAATAGGTTTTTATAAGGGATTTGTTTTGGTCTATTTATGTCTGACATTAACATAATATAATAAAATAAAATGCAATTTTAAAAAAAAGGTAAAGCTTCCTGTACTAAACTACCACTACTTCTAGTACTAGTATACTACTGCTATTGCTATTTTTCATTGTGTTTATTTGTGTGTTTGTAGGCCTATATGTATGTGGTTTACTACATAATGTGAGGTAACTGTATAATTATAGGCTTATTACATTAAAAAAGTCCAATAAATATAATTCACAAATAAAGCAAGTGTTGCAAAAAAACATGAAATATGAATGTACAATAGAAGAGAAATGCAATAATGGGGGGGGGGGAGCTTAAAAGCAGAAAGCATTAATTCGCTAAATGTTATTCCACCAGAGCTGACAGCCCAATGGATCATTGATAGAATTGAAACCTGTACCAGCCCCTAGGTGGAAACAAACAGCCACTTATGATAAAGCACACCGCCTCCTGCAGAGTGATCCATGCATGTACCTGTATTTCCAGCGTCTCAAAACATTTGAATGTAGGTAGCCCTTCAGGCACTGAATCTTTCCAAATGTTCTGTAAAATATGTCAAATTTCTGCACGAACTGTCACGTGTAAAAGCTGTATCTTTTAATTCACATATATTTAACATATTCTTCTGTAGAATGTTTTTATTTTTGTTTTATTTATTTGTTGCAATTTTATTCACTGAAATATTTAACAATATTTAAAACTGTTTTTGTTTGTATTTTATTTACATGAATGAATGCTATTTAGTAAACCTTTGGTTCTCTTGCTATTATGACTAAAATTATACAAAATCTAAATAAAGATGTATAATTGAATAACCATTGCATCTTTCCGTTAAAGTGAAAAAAAAACACATTTTAATAAAGTTATAATTTGGTTTTTTTCTAGAAAGTATTTTCCACTTCACGTGTCCCTGTAATAAAAACTCAACTCTCGCGATACTCGGCGAGATCAAACAACGTCGTCTAGCGTTCCATTGAGGAAGCAGTTTTTTTATTTATCGCAAAGAATAATGGCTGCTATCCGAGTTCTCTGTTTTCTACGCGGTCCAGTCGACATTGCAGGGTCACAGATGCCTCAGTCGTCTCTTTGAACACTCCTTTTCTTCTGGTAAGTGAAAACAAGGCCCACCACGCTGAGAGCATCCTGTTGTCAGCCGGCTTTAGTCCTCAGATGATGGGACATCTTGTTGTCCTTCATCCAGCGCCGACCGGTTCCGCTATGCGGCGACCCTGCATGCAGCCATCAAACTACACCCGAAAAATGCACAATTGAACCATGCATAGGCTCTCAGTTGACTTATCTACCTAGTAAACGTTGTTTTTAGACATTGTGCATGTGTGTAGTCGAGAGCCTTCAAATCGGCATGAGTTAAAATACACCTAAAGCGCAAATGTGTTTCCTTTCTCACCAAACCGCACATTGTCCTGTTGAATAATCATGAAAGTATGAAATTTTTTAATTACAACTATTGACAAGCTGCATCATTTAATTCTAAATAAATCTGCTATTGTTTAAAATGCAAGGCTTGCTCGATCAGCCCAACCAGACACGATGTAAGCTCGTATTTTGGAGTAAACCTCAGGTGATGCAGCAGCAGTTACGTAATGCAGCCTGTCTGCTATCATCTGGAGTCAGCCTGCAGTCCACAGCTGGTTGTAACAGGATGAGCTCCCTTTCACTCACATGTGCACTATATCTATTTTTCTCTGATTCAAGATGTCATATGCACAGTATCTAAAGTCTAGAAATGGAAATCACCTAAAATAAAAGCTTGAAGTCAATGCTGTTTACTCTACCCGTCGGTCTAACATTACACTTTCATAGAAGGGGTATTTAAATCCTTTGCTTTAGTAAAAGTATTGCTCCTCCTTTCCTCCGCTCTTCCACATTGTAAAATTGGTCAAATTTAAATACAAAAATGTTGCTTTAGTATTAGAAATATTACGTCTCGTGCAATTGTTAAACTATTAGCTATATATTGTTGTGAATAATGCTCCAATGTAAAAGCAGGATTGGTGGTTTAGCTGGAGCTGAATTTGAACGATTAACAAATGACACCTTTCTTAATGGATTCATCTGATTAATTTATGTGAAAATAAAGAAGTGCAGGGATGACATATTATATTTACCTCTGTTTGTATGAATGTATAATAATAATAATATCTCTGTCTCTTTTTTCAGATCCTCTCCTGGTTGATCTTGTTTCTCATTTCTGAAATCATGTCTGGCTCGGGGGACATACCAGGTGAGATTTCTTGCAGGAGATTTAATCACACACACAAAATGCAGAGTGAACATACTACATTAGAACATAAATGAACATAACAGCCAAATGGATAGTGAAGTAAACATTTTCCAGTAGATTATCTTTGTTTTTTAAGCTGATGAGCTGATGCAAATCTTCAAAAAAATGTGCACATTTGACCAGTTGTTGGTGTTTATTTTGTGCCCTGCTCTCATTGGTTAAAAACAGCAATGCTTTTTGGTCTAAGCGAAGGGAAATGACTGTGACGCGTCATGTGATGAACTCTGTTAACTTCCTAAAAAAATAAATCAATAAAAAAATCACTTCCACGATTAGCCAATAAACGCACGTCATCCCTCCTGCTCTTCATCCCGCTGGTGTGCCCGTTGTCCTCCTCTCTGACTGACCTGACAGCATGCAGCTGAAGGGGACGGTGGGCAGCTAATGACTGTCCTCGTTCCAGTGCATTGATTTCAGTCGCCTCCGCATCTCAGTGACGCACTGTCAGCGACACAAAGTGGAGATAAAAGCCGCTGTTGGTTTGTTGACTTGTTGTTTGTGTCCGCAGCCATCGAGGGCCCCGGGATGGGAGCTATGAGGCTTCCCATCGGGATGACGCGGCGAGCCATCAGCTACGACGATAACCTGGAGGCCCCTATGTCCACGCCCCCCCACGACATCAGCATCAACAACCTGTGGAGACGACCCGTCATACCGGAGAGGAAGTTCTCACGCCTGGCTGAGGTAACACACACACACACACACACACACACACCTTGTTTACTAATAAAAGATGCTGTTTTTAAGCAGGATATAGCGGTTAATATACTAAGTAATCCATGCCTGTACCTGTATTTCCAGCATCTAAAAAACATGTAAGTGCAGGTAGCCCTTCAGGCATTGAATCCTTCCAAATGTTCTGTTCAATCTCTGCACAAACTGTCACATCTTAAAGCTGTAAATTAGATTTTAGTTCACATATATTTAACATGTTTTTTTGTAGAATGTTTTTCTTTTCTTTTCTTTATTTTTTACAATTTTATTCACTGAAATGTTTAACAATAATGCTGAGTTGAGACACACACACACACACACACACACACACACACACCAACCTACTTTACTTCTAAATTATGCTGATTGTTCAGTACGATATAGCGTTTGATTTAACGTCTTGAAAGTTTGAGAAGCGCCTACATTTATACGGTTATGTTTTCAAGGTTAGAAATTAGCCAGAATAACTCCAAATACTTTTTAAGGTAATCTGGTGTTTCACTTGTTTAAACAAAAAATAAATATTGAAATCAAACATTCCCATTTCTTTATTTCTGGCTCACTTTTATTTTCTTCGTTACATTTTCTCTATAATGTTGTCTAATTTCCAAATTTAGGATGAATAAAGTATCTTTCTCTTATTTTTTTGATTTAATGTCTCATACTGTGTTATATGTATGCACCAATATTCACCAGAGCTAATTCCTTGTATGTGGAAAGCTTATTTCAAACCAAATTCTGACTCTGAAGGGAATCTGTATATGGTTTTATAGTTTTTTTATTGCATTTTAATAACAATTTAGATGTGATAATAATGGCGTCAAAAATATGGATTGTTGTGGTTTAGGTACCTAAATGAAAGAGCTACGGTCTTATAAACTGTGTGTGTGTTATTATAAGATGGTGTGTTTGTTTTTCCTGCAGGAGGATGAGAGTGGTGCAGTGAGACAGTTCTCTGTGGCGGACAGCGCCCCCTCCAGGTCTCCAGTGGTAGTGAAAACCAAGGCTTCCTCCATCATGAACTCTCTCATCACCAGTATGTCACCTTTTTTTAATTACCATAATATAGAATATGATATCTAGATAAGTTCTGTGTATTTTATCAAATATACCAAGGCTGTAAAATTGATAATGCCATGAACAGGTAAAATATGAAGAACTGTGTTTCTCCGTCTTTAACAAAATTTGACACGTTTATTTTGGTGTTCGGTAAAGTTTTAATCAAAATGACATCTTTATTGTAACGCTTACTCAGATTCAGGATGCCCACAACCACTTTAAAACATTTTGAAAGCCCCAGGGTTCAAATGTTTGTTATCTAAAGATGCATTTGGTTGGTCTCCCCCTCAGAGCAGACCCAGGACAGTGTGTATAGGTTTGAGCAGAGGGCCGGGCTCACCGACACCAGCTACACCCCCCACAAAGGCCTCACCGCTGAGGAGACCAGGCACCACCACCGCATGCCTGAATCCCTGCAGGTAACACTCACTCACTCACTCACTCACTCACTCACACACTCACTCACACACACACTCACTCAAATACACACAACACAGGTTAGGTTATATAATAATGAGGACCATGCGAAAGAAGCACTGTGTCGACCGGTAGAGATTATTGTCTTCATAACGGTAGCTTTTCTCCTCGGATTTCGCTATATTTCAATCTGTCGTATCAAGCTGTTTCGCAAGATTACATTTTAACTTGTCTTGTTGTTGTTGTTGTTGTTGTTGTTGTTTAGAAACTGCAGATCCAGAGCATGGAGGCCAGAGAGGAGCGGCAGAGCTCCTCAGCTCAGTCCACTCCATCAAACACACCACACACCTCTCCAAAACAACAACGCAGGTACAGAAACACATGTTTGTGTTGCAGCAGCATCATACAATACAAGTCATTGCACATTATTAGAAAATAAATACAAAATGAGAAATAAACAATTCTATAAGTATTAACATCTCAAAAAAATAAACCGGCATTTTATATTAATAATATCTATAAGGATATTCAAATGCTCCTAAACCCTGTGTGTAGGGGCTGGTTCGGCAGTACCAGTTCCGATGTCAGCTCCTGCAACAGCAGCGTGGACATCGTAGACCCGGTGGGGGGAGGAGGAGGAGGAGGAGCGGGAGCGGTTGAACGGTGGGGCGTGTTTGGGCCGCGGCCGATGGTCCACAAGTCCACCTCTGACCTGGGATCAGACCCTGCAGGTAAACAGCTTCTCACTCTGTAGTACGAATGAATTGGTTCTTAGCCAAATTCCCATGGCATCTTTTTTTACTAAACTAACCAATTGAAACCCTCTAAAAAGCCGGGGTTTGTTCAGAAGGGTTTGTTATCGGTTACTGCGTGAACACATGGACCTTTTGGACTGATTGCAAACACAAAAGAAAAACCTTCCGTGGTTGGCTTTGACTCACCGTGTGTATGTTAGACATAAAAGGCTGATCAAATAAGAGTTAGAGCTCTGACGGCTGCTGAGACAACATTTAGATTTACACACGACGGACGATTCGGTCGCTTTGGAAACTATCGATATATTTATTTTCACGATGACTTTGGGTGGGTAATTTAAGGCAAGTAATAGATATTTGAGTGGAAATGTGTAAAGAGATAGTTATCTTTGTGAAAAATGTTTCTAGTATTTTATCAATGTGTGATATCATTAAAAAATAACTGAGTTTTTTTCTGCCAACTAAATCAGAATACATATATATTCATAAAGATTTCACAGAGGTAAATACAGTGGCTGATGCAGTAACAACAATCCCATAATCCCACACTGCTTTCCAAACGCTGTCTTTTGTTTGTGTTTTGGTTGAGCGCCCCCTAGAGGCAGAACACGACACATGTCTTATCATTTTTATTTCTATCTTTTCGCAGCCGGCTTTGCGCTGCAGGCGTACCGCGGCGCCCAGAAGCCGAGCCCTATGGAGGTGATGAAGTCGCAGGCCACTCGGCTGGCTGACGGCACCCCCGCTCAGGCCATGGCCCCTCCCAAGATGGAGATCCCCATGGTGGATGGTCGCCGGCAGGGGCCACGGCCACACAAGCTCAAACCCCGTGACATGAACATCCTGACGCCCTCCGGCTTCTGAGCGGACACTACACACTCAGGTCTGATGAAATGAAACGTCTCTGTGCATCCAGTCATGTAAATCCTGCAGATCTGCTTCTGACATTTATAAATGATATCACTGTAACTACCCGGGTCTCATTTTGAGTCATCAAACCCCATCTTTGTTTTACCTCTTTTGGAACTGTAAGACCTTTTGTCTGCTTTGGTGGAAAGTTGCTGTAGAGAGATCCAAGTCAGTCCCTTTTTCAGTGTCTAAAATAAGATCAGTGATGACCACCAGTGTAAGAAAATGTCACGTTTTGTTGTGAGATTGAAAATGTGTGATTACATTTCAGATTTTTAAGCTTTCATGTGACTGCAAACGTTCTAGGGTCCATTCATCTACACTTTTGTCCACCTTGAAAACCTTGTTGTTGAAAACTCGCACATTTTAAACTATTTTAATTCAAATGTTTTCAAATGTCCTTTTATCTGAAATGCTAATTCTTTAAATGTTATGGCAATATATGTCTTCAAAATCAAAAAAGTTGAGTACATTTTTGAAGAAACGTGTAGGAATCGTTGGCTTCTGTTTTCCTCATTTCTTTTGTACAAAGAATCCCCCAAAAATCTCAGAGGATTTTTGTCGAACTACAAAAATGTTATTCCTGCAGAGCTGTAGTATCAGCATCTATGTTGCATGTTAAACTGTGTTAAAACATGCAACCTTGAGGCCATTTCATGCTACTTTTAGCAGCATCTTGGACATTTACATCACAATATTGACTGTCCTCCGTATTTGCATTTGAAATATGTTTTCCATCTGCAATGATTTGAGGTGTGAACTGTGTTGATAATCGCTTCCTCTTTTAATTTGTGCATCTAGCTGCAGCCTGCTGTCATCAATGAATTCAAAATGGGCCGATCCTGGGAGCTATGTCCAGCTGAAGGTGATGGTGATGGTGATGGGTCCCCTGTAAATGCACTTTATCCTCACGATTACCCCCCTCCGACCCGGACCCTCGCAGCCCGCCAGGATGCAAATGACTTTTTCTGTGTTCATAGTCTTAACATCATTCAAAGTAAACTTCATTTGTCTTCTTAAAGGGACATTTCAATAAGCAGAGCAGCAACACAAACTCCCAAACAGTTCCTTAAATTGTAGTTTAATATGAATCAAAGCAACAGAACAAAAATGAAAAAACATTCTCAGGAAATGTGTCCGGCTCCTGCTCACTGAAACTTCTCTGTTCTTTTTATAGATGTTTTTATTTATGGATATTTTATCTGTTACTAGAGCAACAGATTGTGTTCCTTTAGCGATCACACGGTAAAATAACAATGTGTTAAAAAAAATCAGAGCAACATGTGGGGGGCTCACACACCGTCAGACTGCAGTGCTTCAGGGCTTTCTGGTTCAATCAAAATGGAATATGAGGGTTTAAATATTCTTCTAGTTGTCAGTGTGTGAGCTCAGGTTACATGTCTGTACCACAGGTCAGATATGAAGAGTGTGTGTGTGTGTGTGTGTGTGTTGACTGAAGAGAAAGATCCTGCAGAAACCCTGACAGACCTAAAGAGCGTTTCACTTTTGGCATTTTAGTCAATAGACCAACAGGACAATTCTTCTTGTGCTGTATTGCAAACATATCATACCTTCTTTTTTTCAAGGAATCCAACATTGAGTGGTTTATTTGACTAATTTTGTCAATTTCTTTCTGTAGATTTTGCCTAAATTCAACATTTTTGTTGTCAGTAAACTATATTTAAAAAGAAATGAATTCTCTTAGTGTAAGTAATCAGCTGGGGAAGTTTCATGGTGATATGCATTTGTTAAATATTTGACACCTGTAGTGTCTCCTATTAAAGATGAATGCAGAGCCTACCTGCAGTGCTAATAAACAGCTGTTTATACAGGGTTTCTGCAGGAGTGTGTGTGTGTGTGTGTGTGAAGCTTCGTAGAGCCGAGCAAGCGCTATGAATTATCTGTCAAATGAAATCTAGCACCTGGCTGATTATTATCATTTCACTCTTATTGTCAAGTGATTGAAGTCTGTTGCGTGATGTGACACCGCGGTGGAAGTGAAGTGTCATGTTGTTTTCCTCCTGTGACGTCGGTCAGCTGTTCTGATACAAAAGATAACACTCTCAATATGAAATGACTGTTTGTTTGTGCTGTTTGTCCCTTTTTTAAATCTCTCCCTCTCTGAAGTGTCACTCCTGAAGCTCCTCTGTGTGAATTGTCTGTTCAACATTTGATGGTTAAGAGACGTTTTCCTTGTTTGAGCAGACTGTACGCTTTTGGTTTCTTTGCCAAAACGGTTGATTTGAGAATAAATGTGACATTCTCGTCAGTGCATCAGTACCTTTTTTTAATACATGTATTTACTTTCTTATTCCCAGTTAAAAATCAGAATAAACAATGAATTTTTAGTCAACTAGACCCAACCGACGAAGGGACTGATATACATTTTTATTTTCAGTCAAAGCGAAATAATGTTTTATTGCAAAAGCATCTTCATGCAGAGTCAACAGGACTTCCTGTATCTGTCGTTAAGACGATCTGACTTCTTATACACATTTAACTGTAAAAAAACAACATCTGCTCCCTGCTTTTGTTAGACTTTCAGTCTGAAGGAAGTCCTGCACAGCTTATAAAACATGTCATTGAGTAAAGCAGCCAGTCAATAACTTATCATAGTGAAAACCAGTGTGAAGATGTCCATTTGATGCATTTTAGAGTAAACCAGAATGCTTCCATGTTACCATACGCTTGATTATCTTTTTGGACTTTGGTCCTTTGCCGTGTAAAAGAAAGACTACTGTCGACATTCGATAAGTCTGTTTCCTCCTCAGATTTAACAAATGGGGTAAACTTCACCTCTTCTGCAGTCTGTAATTCAAGTTCTCAGAGGCAGACTTCACTACTTTGGCAATGATTTTCCTGTCCCAGACACATCCTTGATGGCGCAGACTGTTCTGAGATGCATCTTGATCTTGTCGGGGCCTGTCCCAGAGGCTACACCTGTAAACATGATAAAAAGGTCGTAGACAAAAGCAGGATACGCTTGTTGGCCTTATCTTAGAAACCAGTCTCAGCGATGTCCAACAAGATTATCAGGAAAACGCGGACGTGGAAGTGAGGAGTCCAACCTTGCAAGACATCCAACGTCCAATCCTTCCCTGCCAACGTCCAAAACTGCTCTTTGATTTCAACCTTTCTTGCACCAAGTCACACTCAACCTACTTCTTTAGATTGTCTTCTGGATCAGACAACAACAACATTTCTGTCTTTTCACAATCGGTTTGATTCCTTCATGGTCTGCCAAAAGGATCCATTCACAGGACTTGGATCTCCTGAAGAGATTCATCTGACTCTCTTACCCTCCATCCTATCCAAAACAAATTCCCCAATCTTTTTATCTTCAGAGAGTCCCTGCTCCTCTTCCTCCTTCCTCTCCTCCTCGTCTCTTGGCGTCTCCATACATCTCGAAGAAGACATGCATCTCTTTCTGCAGCGTGTTGTTTCTTTGGTCGGCGTCCGCTTTGGCTCGATCCATGTTGCGGATCTTGATCTCGGCGACGCTCCTGCTGCGCTTCTGCTGCTCCAGACTGACCCGCAGGATCACCAGCTGCCGCTCCAGGACGTCGTTACAGCGCTCCAACCTGCAGAGAGCCAGAGGGCAAAGTCATTGTTTTGCAAGTCACAAGTCCTAAGTGTTGAGCCTGTTCACTAAATGTATTGATATTTTTGACCCTATCACTGACAATCTGCACCAGTTTTTTGCACCAGCACGATTTTGTACACAAGCGAAATGCTTTTCTAACTGGCACTTGGTAATGTTATGAATAGTTCTTCATAGCTTCTCTTGCAGCTTGATTGGATGCTGTCTGTTCAAACAAAATGGGTTAAGGGTAGACTTGCTAGGAATGAGAAGCACTAACATTAGTTGATTCAGGAAAATAATCCCTTATTGTCTTGAATCAACTTCAATGAATCATCAATTGATTTGTCGCTCACAAGACTCAGGAAAGTATTTCAAAGGCCAATTGAAGTCAAATCTCATTTGTGAAAAACCACTTTAAATAAAAGCCACTTTAGGTATTCCAATATGTAAACATCCTCCTTGTGCCTCACCTCTGCATCCTGGCCTGGTACTCGGCCTTCTGCTTGTCCATCTGATCCTGCAGCTCGGCCAGGAGTGAGTGAACGTCCCCCGGCTGTGACGGAGGCTCAGGCTCCTGGGGTTCTGGGGGACCGGAGGGGAGGAACACTTCAGAGCTGCCCGTACTGAGAGGACTCTCGCTCAGTAAAGAACCAGAGGCCAGGGAGGTAGGGTGGTGGAAGTGGGCATCTCCATCATGATGGTCATTGTTGTCTTCATGATCGTCACTGTCACTGGTTTCCTTTTCCGCTTCTGGACTTGAAGTTAACCTCTTAGGTGTCTTTGGAGATGTGTCGGGGCTAACCGCTTCCCCAGCGTCACTGCTCTCGTCCAACGGTAGCACCTCGCAGGAAGACCATGAAGAGGAGGAGCCCCTCATCTGCCCCGCCTCCTCTTCACCGGGTCCAATATGGCCTCCTGGATCCTTGGCTTCATCTTCTTTCCTCAGTGCTCTTTCCAGGTTGTCGTAGGCCGAAATGTTGCTGTCCTCCTGATCCTCATTGCTGCTGCCCCCGCTGGATGATCCTGGCATTGCACCATTTTCCTCTGGAGCATCAGAACTCCAGTAAGAACCGCCGGCTTCTTCCGGGTTTGGCCAGTCCTTGGCCCAGCTCAAGAGCATCGTTCTTGGCTGGAGTTGCTCTTTTAGCTGGAGGCTCGTTGAAGAGTCTTGAACATTTGCAGGGGAAGGTCCCCGGCCAGCATGACCCTGGTGGTAATCTATGTCGGGTCTTTCAGAGGTGCTGGAGGAGGGCAGTGGGTAGAAGCAGTTTTCTGGATGGGAGGAGGTGTATCGATGGCCGAGACGTCTCTTCTGGTCTGAGGACAGGTCGGATTTGGCAGCAGCAGAGTAGATGCAGCTAAAGAAAGCAAAGCAACAGAGGTTAGCCTTCAATGTTCTACTTGCCTTTCAAATTGTTCTGCTGCAGGTCAGCATTACCTGGGATCTTGTTGGTCTGCGGCAGACTGTCCTGGTTCTCTGGAGCGCTCGACGATGAGCGGCATAGACAGCTGGCGGAGGCAGGGCGTCGGGTGGAGGTGAGGATGCCTCAGGGCACTTGGCGATGCATGGGAACCGCCAGGTGGACGGGCGGAGATAAGTGAAGGGATTTTGGCGAACAGAGGTTCATGCTCTCTGATGAGCTCCAGCATCAGAACCTGGACCAGTGCTGCTCCTACAGGACAGGCAGAGGAAGAAGAAGTGACCCTTCTTCTAACTTTATTACCTCGGTAAACATTTTCCTAAAGAGTCTATGGTCTCAATCTTGAGTTAACATGTTCACATTTTGCAATCTACCTCCCATGATGCTTTGTGGGTCTTCAGCTTTGGCTCGGAGGATGTTCGGCCCAAACACGGTGGCCAAGTTCTGACCGCTCATCTTGTTGCTGCTGGAATAACTCTGGACCTCGTATAAAAACCTGAAAATCAGACAAAGAAACCACCAGTAATTCCCTACTTACTTTCTATTGTTAAACATTTGGGTACGACTTTACAATAAGACTACCCTTATAAAAGATTTCTTAATTATGTTGTGAACACTTTATAAATCATTAATAAGCTTTAATAAGACAAGAGATAAACAGGGCAACTGAGACCGGTTGCTTGCCAAATAGTGAGCCCACATTTATCTGTACTGCTCAGCCTTGTATTGAATACTTAGCTTAAGAGATGCCAAGAAACATCAAGATGGATGGGGGGAGAATCCACTCATTGATCAACAGATACCAAGGATGCTGTCTAATGAAGAAGAGGAAGGAAGCTAGGTAGCCAATATAAGGCTTAGTCATGTTGCCAAATAGTGAGCCTGTGTCGATGTATGAAAACTATTTTAGAACTGGTTTATAAATGGTTCTTAATGGTTAATAAAGTCATTAACGTCCCTTTTATTATTTACAGATCTTACTGGCAGATGAAGTTGAGCAGGTTGAAGTTTGCAACAGGCAACTCATGAAGAAGACTCCTCAACTCCCCCGAAACCTGAAAGAGAGGAGTAATAAAAGGAGGATGAGTAAGAAAAGGGTTTAAGAACCGAACTGAACCTGGATATTCATGATGTAGGTTTTAGAACATTTTTATGAATACTTTGCAGATGTTTTCTGAAAGTTTAAAGAACAACTTAACCTCAACCTTGCTGTTGTAGCACGGTATCATTTTCAGTTTCAGTTCATAATAATACCCTTTGTTGGGTAAACAATAGTCGTGCACCTGTAAACACACCCTGCAGGGATGTCACACTCTTGAGAGTCCACCTGTAGAGGTCAGTGAAGACACATCTTGAGGTGGTGTTGAGCTGCTCTTTAAAGAGACCCTTGGGTTTTCCCCTTCCTGTAGTGTGTTAGTGCATGTAAATGGTCTGCAGAGGCTATAATCCCCTGAACATGAGTGTAATAGTAGTGGATAGTGTTGTGCACAGAGCTGCAGTTACCAGCCCTCGATCACTGGCCAGCTTCTGAGCACAGAGCAGGAAGTCCTGGTAGCGTCTGTAAGGAACCAGAGGCTCCGGCAGCTGCCTGAGGTACAGCTTCAGCAGGGACGCCACCGTGTGGACGTCTGTGCTACTGCAGGACAAACACAGCGAGGTAAGACCCTTTGGAGCACAATCGATAAGAACATATTAAGGCTGAAAGCAGAGGGGTTTATAGACCTGTCAAAAGACGGTCTCTCCCCAGCATCGAAAGCCTCCTGCAACTCTTTGACCAGACTGGACTGTCCCGGCTGACGAAACAAGCCCACCTCGTGCAGACCCTGTTCCCGGATGAAGGTCACACACTGCTCCACCACCAGCGGAACCAAACGCACACCATAGCGTCGCTCATACAGCACCGTCTCCTCCAGACGCTGACCAAAGACCCCTGCAAGGGAGGAGGATTTCAACTGGAGGGCCGTCACATCCAATCAGAATCAAGCGTACAGGTAGGCTCAGGTAAACACCTTTTAGATTGCTAGAGAAGACAACCTGTCACATCAGCTCCGCAATGCTTTATTATCAGGACATTTGTCTCCTTATAATATACTCTATATATAACTATTCCTCTGGTGTTCCACATCCAACACCATTTTCTCTATAATCCACAGCATCAACAAAGCCAAATGTTTAAAAAAGAAGTCTCCCACAGTGATGATGTCACATCAACAGGGCATGTACCTGTGAAAGGGATCCAGACCCCCTTGTTGAGGCTCTTCAGCCACTCGTCCCCCTGCCCGGCGCTGTTAGAGAGGAAGAAATACGAGCCAGGGCTGGCCAACACGTCTCTGTTTCCTACACAGACAGACAGACAGACAGACAGACAGACAGACAGACAGACAGACAGATTTAAAAGACATTTCCTGTCAAAAATAATATTTAGTCAGCAAGTAATAGATAACATGTTTTGGGTAACAAACCCATATCTGGCTACCATCACACACACACACACACACACACACACACACACACACACACACACACACACACAATCCATCTTCATCTTGTTAACACACTTTTCCCCCTTCTCTGTCCCCTCATGCTTCAGTGTCTGTCCTTCTCAAAGTCACATCACACTCACTACATGTATGAAGCAACACACACACGAACACACGAACACACACATTCACCTCCGATAAAGGAGCCTGAGTCAGCATTTTACAGACGCCACTGAAGGGCGACACAAACACACAACTAGAGTTCAAGAGGGATTAACAAAGTGTGTGTGTGTGTGTGTGTGTGTGTGTGTGTGTGTGTGTGTGTGTGTGTGTGTGTGTGTGTGTGTGTGTGTGTGTGTGTGTGTGTGTGTGTGTGTGTGTGTGTGTGTGTGTGTGTGTGTGTGTGTGTGTGTGTGTGTGTGTGTGTGTGTGTGTGTGTGTGTGTGTCACCTTTGTGGCCTGTTCTGTCATGTTTCCAGGACTTGAAGCAGCTGAGTCCCATGCTGCAGCGCTCCTGCTCGTTTGCCCAAAAAGAGGCAAATATTTGAACGTTTCTTTTGCAGACTTTTGTGAAAGTTCCGAGGGTGAGAGCGCAGCGCTGCAATAGTAATCACATGTATTGTGTCTTTCTTTGACTAAATGGAGACCCTACAACCCAACAGAGTATCAGCTCTTGGTTTTTAGCATCTCTGTAGTTCCTAGAGGAAAGAGATGTTAAAAAAAGAGACTTTCTTGGTGGATACAGAAACTTAAATACAGGTTCCTGCTGGATAGTTAACTTTAAATGATGGATTCAAGTTCCTTTGGGTGGATTTATTTACAGGGTTGTCCTTAGATGTTCAATTCCTAGAGGGAAATTGTCTTAGAATAACTTAACTCTTGGTGGATATAATGCCTTAATGTGAGATTTTAGAGGCTGGAAACCCTTTACAAGCGTGTGAGAAGAGTGAATATTCAATGATTTGAAGGCTTCCAGGTAGCTGCACAGTTCCTGGTTGATTTGAACAGTAAAAACACAGTATCAGTAGGAAGTTCAGCCTTGAAAAATATCTAAATTCAACATTATTGAAAGGTTTCAGAGCTCATAAAGCCTTGACAAGAAGCTCATGGTAGATACATTTATTGGAAGGTTTTCATGACTTAAAAAGTTCTGTCTTGATAAACATCTCGAAGCCCAAAGAGATGGGGTTACTGCTAGATCCTGAGGGATGTAAAGTCTTCACAAGAGGTCCTGTGGGGAAAAGCAATGTGAAGAAAAGTCCCAGGATGATGCAGCATTTCCCAGCTGTCCTCTGACTATTCAGAACATATCTCTCCTTGGAAATCCCCATTGGCAGTTTCCGTTGATTCATTTAAGAGACAAATTCAGTACAGAATGTTTAAAAGAAACGTAAGAAAATGATCCCGAGTTGCTCATGTGGAGACGTCAGAAGAGATTATTTTTTTTGGTCAGGATTTACCTAAAAATCTTTAAGGGGTGCACCGATGCGTATCCACAGCAACAGACACAAGTTGATGATTTCTAAAAGGAGCTGTAAAGCAGGAGGAGTGAGATGTCTGACTTCAGCTTCCTCTCTTTGGATGACTGGTCCCCATTTCTCTCTCTCTAGTCTCTTCCAACGTCCATGGAGTCAAAGCTACTCCATCGTCCCAGAGGAAGGAGACGATCTTAGTATTCCCTCCTGCATCCTCCCTCCTTCCTTGTCTCCCTCTCTGTCCTTAGCTCCTTAACTCCATCTCCAGAGGACAGTGCCTTCGTCCTCCCTTTTCCCTCTTCTTCTTCCTCCTCTCCGTCCCTTCCTTCCTTCCTTACTATCCGTCTCCCCCGTTGTCCCTTCTCTTTGTCCCCGTCTAGCTCGTCCTTCTGTCTTATTCCCACTATCCTCACCCTTTCTCTCTCTCTCTCTCTCTCTCTCTCTCTCTCTCTCTCTCTCTCTCTCTCTCTCTCTCTCTCTCTCTCTCTCTCTATGTCCATTTCCCAGCAGTGTGTGTGCCCCTTGTTGCCCCCCTCCCCATTTACCTCATCAATAACCATGCTGTGTGTGTGTGCATGAGTGTGTGTGTGTGTGTGTGTGTGTAGGCTGTGCATTAGCAAAATTGGTTCTCTGCGACGCAGCGCTGTTTTACCAAAGTAATCACAGCTGATGGTGAGAGAGGGAGAGAGAGAGAGATGATCTGGCTCAAATTCTGCTGCTGCTGAAGTATGGCCTGCTGCAGCGCGCACACACACACACACACACACACACACACACACACACACACACACACACACACACACACACACACACACAGATATACACTGTCACCATCATTCAAGTGGACATAAAAGGCTCGTCGGCCCAGTCAACTTTTGAACTCAATTAAAGTATATGGAAGCTCTCTTCTTCTCTCAATACTGTCCGATTCAATACACCTTATTGGTGTAAAATACTGCTCAGTTTACGGTGTAGGCTACGATACAGGCGATCAAATATCAAGGTGCGACAGTACGGGCAGAAACATCATTCTTCATTGTGCTCTGAGTAGTGGAGAAACATCCAAAATCCACATTCAGGTCTTTAGTTTGTGGATGGCTCTTAAATGAACCAAAAGGTTAGATAAAACCACCTTTACAGATTCAAACATAACCTTTCAGAAGATGTGAAATGGAAAAGCTATTGTGTTAGTATAAGTAGACAACTGGGAAAGTTTCACACTGATATATATATATATGTATATGTAGTGGCAAAATGTATGGATGAGATAATGTATCCTCAAAATGCATCAAACACACAAACGTTTGCAGTTTCATTCCTATCTTTATTCTGAAGGTTTTTACTGAGGGGTTTGTCCACATTTCATCCAAAGCCTGCTTCATAGAACATTTCATCTTAAAAACTTGGAGAAAACGGTAAGACTCAACCCATACCACACTGTACATTCTAGATTTATTTCATGTAATATTCCACACCTTTCACTTTTATTGTGCACATAATATCCTGCTTTACATTTTGAGCATTTTTAGTCCCAAATGTTTTACTGTCTTTTTAAACGCTTTTTTATTTTTGTTTTATTGTAATTACACTGCCTTGTTTTTCCGATGCTGCAACGAAAAAGAAAATCCCAAATTGGGATCAATAAAGTACTTCTATCTATCTGTCTGTCTAAGGTTTTTCGCAGAGTTCCACAGAAGATAGGATACACAGTGAGCAAATTTAAGATGTGTTTGAAGACAGAATGAAAAGGAAAAAGCATTTTAGGTCAGAAGAGTCAATGCCGGGTCAACGCGTTTTAATTTTGGGGGGTTTAAAATACACAAATCCCCCAAACTACTCACACTTCACAAACTACATTTTGCTAATCTAAAGTGTGAAACAGAAGCCGATACACATTAACGTTGTGCCGTATGTTTGCGTGTCATACAGACTGAATACTAATCACAGCTGAGAGCTTTCACATCTGTGTGTCAATACACTTCATTACAAAGTGGTGTGTGTGTGTGTGTGTGTGTGTGTGTGTGTGTGTGTGTGTGTGTGTGTGTGTGTGTGTGTGTGTGTGTGTGTGTGTGTGTGTGTGTGTGTGTGTGTGTGTGTGTGTGTGTGTGTGTGTGTGTGTGTGTGTGTGTGTGTGTGTGTGTGTTCATGCTCTCCACTAAATGAAATGTGTCTCCTCCTCTCCTCTTCACATGTCTGCCATCTATCACACACATGGAACTATTGAGCGTCTGTCAGTGTCAAGAAAAATTAACCTCTTCATCTGCTCGGAGTCCCTCAGCAGCGCCCTGCAGTGGTCACACACACACACACACACACACACACACACACACACACACACACTGAAGAGATATCGGAGGATGAAGAGACGAGGGTCCCCAGGAACAGATATGACACACATTGGTAGTGAAGTATGTCTCTTTGTGGTCGTTTTGTGTCTTTGTGAGTCTCTTAATGTCCCTGCACTTGTTTTTTTTATTTCTTTGGTAGGTATTTATTCAGTTTTATAGCAATTGTTCCATTTAAATTATTTTTGCTGTTTTATATTTCATTGTGTCACATTTTTGTCTCTTTTTACTCCTTTTGTGTGTCTTTTTGGAGGCGTTTTTGAGGGTCTTTGTGGTTGTTTAGCGCCTTTTAAAGTTCATTGTGAATCTCTTTCAAACTGTTTAGAATTGTTTGTATTTCTCTTTCTGTATTTCTGATTGTTTTCTGTTTTAATTGGATCTTTCTTGCTTGTTGTCTTACTCTGGTTGTTGTTGAGCACAAGATACGGAAGACGATTGGTGCCAGACATTGGAAAAAATACATCGGAAGAGGTAGATTTTCTTTTTGCATTTTGGAAATATCAACGTCTTCAGAATGAAGTCTAACTTTCGGTTTGGGTGCAATGCATAAGAAAGAAAACAAATATGAAATGTTGAAAGTAAAGTGTAGATGGTTAGAAGCAAGCCACACTTTCAGTATATAATATGCAATTAAAAATAAGTTGAAATGTTGAGAATAAACTTGTATTTTTAAGATTGAAAAGATATATTTGCACAAAAAACGAATGACTAGTGTTGAGCTGTTACTGACGGTTTGTCCTTATTATCAACGCTTCAAAGGTATTCTGTAAGTGCAATATAAATAAAAATGTACACCAGTACTTAATACCAAAAAAAAGGACATTATTTCGGAGGAAAAAGTCAGATAAAACATCAAAACAGGATAAAAATATAAGAAGGAGAATTAATGTGGGACATGCAGAAGAAAAAGCAAACCTTCGATTAAATAAAGTATGAAATGTAAAAGTGATGAGCACTTTTATTTAGGAGAAGAGCGCCTCGGCATGTGATGTTTTAAGCATCCAGTTTCAGAATTTGAGCTGTGCTAGTTGTTAAATCTGGAGATATTTTTAATTTTTATGTATAGGACGGAAATACAAGACGTTGGTGGTTGATGTGCGTCAAAGCCACGGTAAAAACTGTCACCTTTAACGTCCACGCAGCGAACTGCAATCAAACCCCTGACTGTAAAATAAAGATGCTCACATGGATGATAGAGTTATAGATCATGAGACTCACAATGTCAACACAACACAGCAAAAAGTTAATTAAATGTCAAATATTTCCAGATTACTCTGGCTGTCCACCCTCTTATACTTTATTTAAGAGAGGTGCATTATGGGAAACTTATTAAGGTTATATTTTCTTTTTAATATTTGTGCTTTTTGGAATAATTGCAGGTTTAATATATAGAAAAATCAAGATACAAAAGCTTTATTGTGACCGCCCTAATATCCAATCTATGGTCCTTTTTCAAAACATGGATATTATACTTTTCTTACGAAGAGACCAAATCTAATTTCTTATGAAACCAGACGAGTCAAGTTAACAGGACAGGATTTACTATGTAAGGCTAACATGTTAACATATTGAGATGTGCTGTGAAAGTTATTATTGGATGGCGTTTTATTGGATGTTCAGGACACACTGTTGCAGTCAGGCACTTATCACTTGCAGCTGCTGCCAGGGTCGCCTCACCCCCATTCAAATATTTTAATTTTAACACTTTACTATCACCGCCATGATGTCACTGCAGGAGCTTTGAACTCTGGCAGCGAAAAGAAAACCCCTCAAAATATTAAGTGTGGGGATCTGTGAGGCTGTCTGTATGTTACTTTTAGTGGAGTACAGCTGAAGATAGTTTGCTTAACTGTTTTCCTATTGTGAGGAAATGCTATTTGACTTCCTCTGCTTTGATGTCGCAGGCTTTAAATGCTCTTACAGCTTCCATTGGTTGCTGTTTAAATGGATGCCTCCACCGATAACCAACACTACAAGTCTTATTAATTAAAGGTGGGTTTGACAGCCAAACTGTATATCTGTATAGCTACAAACTTTTATACAACAGTCAAAGATTTAACCAGCCGAATGCTAACTACCTCACAACCTGAACTGTTTAAAACACATCAGACTTTTCCTTCTTCCTGTTTCTCTGAGCATTACTCTGTATATCCTTTAATGTTTTAATAATGTTTTTCTTATTCATTATAGATACATGCACACAGCAGAGCACACACAGTGAAATTGGTCCTCTGCATTTAACCCATCCTAGTGCTAGGAGCAGTGGGCAGCTACCGTGCAGCGCCCGGGGAGCAATGGGGAGGGGGGATTGGAGGTGTCCGGTACCTTGCTCAAGGGCACCACAGCAGGGCCTAGGAGGTGAACTCGGACCTCTCCAAGTAGCAGTCCACTTTCCATATTTCAAGTCTGTTCGGGGACTTGAACCGGCGACCCTACGATTCCCAGTCCAAGCCCCCACTGACTGAGCCACTGCTGGACTTATTTTACTTTATATGAATTTACAGTATTCCTTTTATTTGTGATTTTATTGTTCTTATTTTTATTTTATGTATTACTTTATCTATACTGAACAATCTGAAACGTTGACTTTAATTAAATGTTTTATGTCAACGCATCTCACATAGTTGAAAGCAATAATATCAAGTTTAAATAGAAAGTAGTAGGTTCAACTTGATATTATTGCTCAAAACTAACCTAGTTATGTGAAAAGTGTTGACATAATACACTTAATTAAAGTCAACGTTTCAGTGTTTTCAGTGTCTGTGTTTGTTATTGCTTCCTATACACTGTGACCGAGACCTAATGTGGTAGGGGGGGGGGGGGGGGGGGGTAGGGGTTGTGTTTTTAATTTTCTCTTAATTGATCAATTGTTCTGTACAATGTTTAATGTGCTGAAAGTGCCATGTCTGCAAAAAAAACAAATAAAAGCTTAAAAAAACAGACATGACTTACGCAGCAAAGACGTGCACCTGTGCGTAGGTGTACACATTTGTAAATGAATAGTATGGTTTTAGCAAAGACTGCTTGAGTTGAATTATTACTGCAAATGTTTTGAGGTTCTGCTCTCCATTTACTTCAATGTATTGAGACTTTTCCGCCCTTTTTTGATTCTTGCTTAACCATGTAAAACAAAGTTGACTTCTTAAAACATAAATGATCATTTAGGGGTTGAAGTGTTGTCTTATGGAACAGCACGAGTTTTAGAAAATATAGTCTGTGATTTTTATTTCCAAAGCATATAAAGAGAAAAACAATGGTCCCAGGATTGAGCCCTGTACATGTAATGTATGCAAATAACAAACTACCACAACTAGGTTTTTCTTCATTGCCTTTAGTAGTTTAGGCCTCCTTATTTAATCAAACTAAGAAGTGCAAATACAGAACCATGTTTCTGAAATCCTAGCTGTGTCCGAAATCATTCCCTGGTTCAAAGAGCTCCTCCTTCTCATGGCATTTCTGGCTGCAAGAAACAATTTGCTATATAGTGAGAAGAGAGCCCCTGTTTCTGAAACCATTTTACAAGCAGTCAGTCCTAACTATCCAAGCGCCTAAAAATGAAGTTGGTATTTAATTAAAGCATGACCTCATGACCAACGAGTCAAGAAATTAGAAACTGAAACAGTCTGGAGTGCTTGGAAGGTAAACCGTGTAATCGAGGCTTTGTTCTGGCAACATCTCAAAAACCCGTGTCCATGTTAACATGAGTTACAGTGCGACACAATCATCCTCTGACAACGAGGCACGAAATCCTCTGAAGATAC
This sequence comes from Eleginops maclovinus, assembly GCF_036324505.1. Lineage (NCBI taxonomy): Eukaryota > Metazoa > Chordata > Actinopteri > Perciformes > Eleginopidae > Eleginops > Eleginops maclovinus. The sequence continues at coordinate 3,925,588 of NC_086359.1, forward strand.
ACCACATTGTCACTGTAGGTGGAATCTGAAGAGTGAAAACAACATCACACAATATCCAGCATCATTTTACGTCAACAGCTCCAGATCAGACGCAGTACACTATGTCTTTTCCTGCAGGATGAAAGAAGAGCCCCGGCTGGGTCAGGATAGGGGTCGTGGGTCGAGCCGATCCCCGGGTCTCTTTTCACATGCAGCTGGCCGGGTATTTTACGGACGTGAAGTGCGCAGGAATGTTTGCGTCTTGGTTTTCTGTTGGACATAATGTTTTATAGCCTTACCACTTCTGTCTCTCCTTCTTTGGCAGCTATTCAGTGTGGCAACAAGATTTGCATTGAACGTCGGGGAGGAGGAGTGTTGAGAGAAAGCTGAAGAAGAGGAGGGAAAAATACTCACAACCAACAGGAGACTATACAGCAGCGTGCCATAGAGGAGGAGAAGCAGGAGACTCCACAGCTTCTGTTACAAAGTCAGGTAAGTACAAAATGAATTCTCTAAACGACAGTCACTCAAGTCCAGTGGGAGCTGGAATCTCTCTGGTAATCATTGCATTAGTAGCGACACCTTAAGGTTTGTGTGCTTCTTCAGAATCCCTGAAGACCATTTCCACCAATGTGATGAAAAAAGATCCTTTTATGACTGAAATAATTACAAAATGTGAAGAAATAATATAAACACAATCTAACATATTGATTGAATCATTATTCTCAGAAGTTATTTCATTATTTGGAGCATGTTAGTCCGTTGTTTGTGAAAACTTGCCACTTTGTTGGGATATTGAATCACTATGTTCAGTTACTAAATCATTGTTTTCAGATACTTAGTCTTTCTTTTGATATACCAAGTCACTTTGTTGGGTTATTTAGTCTCTGTGTTGAGAAAGTAAGTCGTTATTTTGAGAAACTAAGTCGTTATTTTGAGAAAGTAAGTCGTTATTTTGAGAAACTAAGTCATTATTTTGAGAATCTAAGTCATTATTTTGAGAATCTAAGTCAGTGTTTTGAGAAACTAAGTCGTTATTTTGAGAAAGTAAGTCGTTATTTTGAGAAACTAAGTCATTATTTTGAGAATCTAAGTCATTATTTTGAGAATCTAAGTCATTATTTTGAGAATCTAAGTCAGTGTTTTGAGATACATGTCTGAATTTTGCAAATCTAAATCAGGGTTTTACAATATAAGTCATTGTTTTGTGATACTAAGTCTTTATTTAATGAACAAAGCCTTTTTTTCAGATACTAGTCATTCTTCTAAGATACAAAGTCATCATGTTGCATGAGTAAGACGTTATTTTGAAATACAATTCTTGAAAACATTTACACTTTTTGTCATTTTGGCTACATGTGCATAATTGTTGTTTATGGCAGAAAATGAAATGTATGTTAAAGCGTCTTTTGCTCTGCATGTGTAACGACCAGTTATAGAGTTCGAGTCTCATCCGCATGCTGCGTGAAATAGTGCTTCACTCAGAGCATTAGCAGTGTGGTTAGCAGGCATAGTGCTCATTGTCAGAGCCGTGTGGTCTGCTGTTAGGTTTCATCTAAGTGTATTTTGAGCCGTATCAGATGAAGTGTTAAACTAGAACTGATATGGCTGGATAATCCCCTTCAATACAAAGCTATGTGTCACCTATCTCAACCATGTGGATTGGATTCCATCATATTCCATTCATAGAAAAAAACAAATGACCCAACAATGTGAGAATAAGCAGGCAGTCCGTTAGTCAGTAAATAATTAGATGTGTTTATTCTGTTTATGTGTGACAATTAAGAAAGGCTGTGTGGAGTGAAGTGGCCTTTTCTGTTTTGTATTTACATATATTTACACCTGCAAGCTTTATTTAGTTGGGGTTTTATCAAAAGCATTTTAAATTTCACTGGTGAAATTTTAATTAAGTCATTTGCACCACAAGTGTTATTTTTAGACATGAATATCTTCAGTCCCACTCTCCTCCAACAGTGCAACCAACAATATACTGAAGACAGAAAGAAATAAGGAAGTTAAACAGCACAATAAAAAAAACATAGTGCATGTGATACACTTTTTATTTGATGTTGTCCTGCTACTTACTTTTTTTATTTTTACATATTGTATTACTATTCAGAATCAGAACACCTTTGAGGGGACATTTCGATTTGTACAGCAAGTAAAGAGCCAAATTATCAGCCTTATTATTCCTCTTTTTGTTATTGCTCCGTTATTCCTGAATTTTTAAAGGCATTCTTTTATTTGTCACATACATGCACACAGCAGAGCACACACCGTGAAATTGGTCCTCTGCATTTAACCCATCTATTGTGCAGCGCTCGGGGAGCAATGGGGAGGGGGCATTGGAGGTGTCCGGTGCCTTGCTCAAGGGCACCACAGCAGGGCCTAGGAGGTGAACTGGGACCTCTCCAAGTAGCAGTCCACTTTCCATATTTCAAGTCTGTTCGGGGACTTGACCCGGCGACCCTACGATTCCCAGTCCAAGTCCCTACTGACTGAGCCACTGCTGGTATCCAGCCATGGTTCATCTCTCACAGTTTCAGGAACTTCACTTGCTTCTGTGGGCTCTGGGGCAGCCATGGATTGCTCCTTGTAAACCAGCCAATCAGAGCAGAGCTCATAATTATTTAAATGAGCCCCAAATAAGGCAATTCAGCTCGTTTCATTCTATGACCAAATCATAGGGCTGTAAATGGGCCTGTAAAACCGCATCTGGACATTTGTTGGATCAACCAAAGTTCTATACCTTCTTTGTAGACAGAACAATTTAAAGTACCAGATGGATGCTCTCTATGGCACCTTTAATGGTATATTAATAAGTGGAATAAACAGATGTAAACATTAACCCCTTATTATAGACACATGTTGGTGGTGAGCTCATTATCTAACTACGGTGGCCCTGAAGTGAAAGTCAAAACGATATTACTCAAAACACAGCAACATTTCACAGATTACAGAAAGGGTATTCCTTTAGGGAGAACACTCCTTGTTTGTGATTGGACAGAGCTAACCGGAGAAACACTGCTGTGATTGGTTGTGAATTTAAAAAGAATAGAAGAAGAGATGAAAATCTTAAGGGAATATTTTAACAAAGGATGAAGTAATCCACGACAGGCTGTCAACCCATCACGACATCGACATGTCCCTTCGAACCCTGAAAGAGCGGTTGAAAGAGGTCGGTAGTTTGTACACAGGAAAGATGTGGCGCTGTCAAACAACCAATCACAGCAGTGTTTCTCCGGCTAGCTCTGTCCAATCACAAAGAAGGAGTGTTCTCCCTAAAGGAATACCCTTTCCGTAATCTTTGAAATGTAGCTGTGTTTTATGAAATGTCGTTTTGACTTGCACTTCAGGGCCACCGTATCTAACACTCGCATTGCCTGTTGGATAAAACGGTCCCTTAGTGTGTTTCTCTAACTAGTTGATTTATATCTGTTCGGTTGGTGACTGGTTAAACTGGTTGGAGGTCTGAGCCCCCCTCTCCGCCCCCTTGTTGATCTGCAGAGTGGAACTTTCTCCACTCAGAGCTGGGTGAGTAGTGAGTGCTGGAGGATGTTAAGTGAGTCACAGCAGTCTGCATGTTGTCAGCAGCAGAGAGGCGTCCTCAGCGCTGATTTACCACCCATCACAGACAGCTGATCCTGGGGGGATCCAGTGCTGCTCTGGGGGACCGCTCTATAAAAAGCAGGCGTGGAATGTAACTAAGTACATTTACTCAAACACTGTAAGGTACTTTCACTTATGTCCGTGTTATGCTACTTTATAGGGAAATATTCTTTATTGTATTGCATTGCTTTCTTTATAAGACTTTATTAATTAATGCAAAATATGAATTAATCATAATGTATTATTAAAGGTTAAGCTGCCAAATAAATAAAATACAATGATAAAATGATGAACACGATAATGCATCTATAATTAAATCCACTAATTGGTAACTTACTATAACAAGCAGAGGTGGAACTGAGTACTTGTACTTTTAAAGAACTTCTACTTATTTAGTACGTCTGTTTTAAGCTGCTTTATACTTCTACTCTACCTCTCAGAGGGAAATATTGTATATTTTATTGCACTGCATTCATAGCAAGACTTGATAAGATTCTGATTATTAAAACATATAAAACAAATAATAATAATAGTAGTCTAATAAATCACAATATATATGTATAAGTTAAGCTATAAAATATATGAAATCACCTTAACTAGTTCCAATGATGAACACATTAATGCATCACTAATTAAAATCCACTAATTGGTGAGATATGGAACACAACATATGAATGATCCTCTGGTTAGATGCATGTATTAATGTCTTTTACAGTATTAGTTTTTCATCTCTCTTTTTTATTTAGTTATTTATGTATTTTAGTTTTAATTGCATCATTTTTTTTCATACCTTCTCTTTTAAATACAAATCTAAAAAGCAAAACAATTATCATTAGACCTCTCATATTAGTATACGATGTATAAGCCTTTCTGCTTGATGAGTATTTTAACTTTTTGTATTTACGTTCCTGAATTTTGTATTTTCAAGTACATTTTCATGCTATTACTTTTACTTAACTCAGATTTTGAGTATTTTAACCTGTAGTAATACATAAACGTAATTAAAAGATCTGAATACTTCCTACAACACTGATAAAAAACCTATGAATATCTTAATATACATTGAATTAGTTAATAAGGGTATCAAATATATGAATTGATTGACTCTCTCTCTCTCTTGGAAACAATGGGAATCCTAACGGGATCATTTCCTGCGTATCGTTAGCGTTGGTTCCAAGGTAAAAAAAAGAGGACATGTCACTGGATATGCTGCGGGGATGACGCAGGAGGTGCTGAAAAGATGAATAAGAAGTGATGTGGAAGGAGAGTGGACCCCCCCCTGGTGTGAATGGCATGTCTGCTATTTGTGGAAGAGAGACGGGCAGCGACAGAGGTGGACATGCTGTTGTCAGGACGTCCGTCACCCTGTAAATCCTCTTTTAGACACTTAAAAGACACGGTGTACAAGATATGGTTTCAGATTTCACTCACTGTTACATTAAAAACTAATATTGACTCTGCATCCAAAGCTTGAATTTCTAGTTCCTGTGTACCAGAGTTTTCAAATTCTTTAATTCCTTATTATTTTTATGAGTGAATTCCAAGGAAAAAGTACGTGAGGAGCTGAAATTAGTTGATGTGTTTTCAAAGGATGGAGTAAAAACTCTCTTGGTCATGCGATTGCTCTTTATCTCTCTTTGAAATTGTTTATTTTATGCATTATATCATAACATTATAATATGCATTTTGAATTACAGCAAGGCAGTCGTCGGAAATGAAGTTGGTTCCCAGACTGCCTCCAACAAAGGTTATAAAATATGGGAAAGAAAACCATGCAGAAAAAAGCAAATTGAGAGACCAAGACAAAATAGTTGCTCTAAAAGAAGGTAATATAAATCTGCGGTGGACGGTATTGAGATGTAGTAATTATAGATGCATAATGCAGAGTATCTGTAAGTAAGAGCTATAGAGAGATCTCCATTGTCCTTGAACACCAGTTTATTTTGAGCTGATCCCACGTAAGCTGTTGCTGTCGGAAAACTATAGACCCCTTTATGCTGGAAATAGTTCCCTAAAGTATGCACGGTTCATTCCTGGTTGAGTATGGTGTACTTCAAAAAAAGAGCTACATTTCCCAGCTGTAAAAAAACACACTTTTCAAGATTTGGCATATTTGAAAATCTCTTTTAAATCCCTTTTAAAACCTCGGAGACTTGGATGTATGTGATGCAGCCTTTAACAAGTAAGAGTGTGAATATCTTGATTAAACACATTTTTCCGCGTATTTTTAAATGATCAGAGGACTGAATGTGGTCCAAAGGCTGCCAATTTTCTAGGCCTGCTTCTGAAAATGCTCCACTTTAAACATGTGTATACTGTTTATATATATTGTATATTTTTCATTCTTTTTTTGTAATATTAAATCAGTTTTCTTTAACATATTTCTTTTTATTATAGTTCAATTATTGCTCCTTTTCTTCCTTGAATTTGTAAACATAATTGGCAATCAAATGAAATTGCATTATCCCTGTTATATTTTACTTTCGTACATGCGACGCCTGCGGTAAATTCCCAGTTGCCCCACTGGGACCATTATAGTTTCCTGTTATCCTCTCACCTCGTCCGAAGCTGACCTGCCGGCCCGGGAGGGGGTCCGTAATTTAGCCTTCTCCCTAAAGGCCAGGGAAAAGATAGCGATAGAGACACCGACAGGTCTGAAGGTCGGAGGGATGTAGAAACTATGAATAGCTTTGGAAAACCAGGATCAGGGTGAAGGGAAATCTTTGTCCCTGCAGAACAAGGGCGGTCCGGACGGAGGGTTTAAATACCGAGCTCAGAGAGGAAGAGCTGAACCTCTATGCAGCTAAACCAGACCCTCCAGCTGGATCCATGCTGTTTTATTTAACATTTCCACCTTTATTGCAGAACAGCAGAGAGTTGTAATATAGCAGAGGAAACGGCTGAGGGTTTTGTTTTTTACCTTTGGAGCCAGGTTCTTCATTTGGTTGACAGCTCTCGTAAGTTGCTTTAAGGATTTGTGTGTTTTGATATCCAAGAAGTGCATTTGTTTTGTTGGTTTGTTGTTGAGTCTGTTGGTCCAATTTAATCAAGAATCATTATGAGATGCATTTCTGTGAGATTGTTTTCTCAAAATAGTGGGAAACTTTCTGTATTACGTCGATACTTTTCTCTTCATAAGGCTTTTCTTTTGTTCTTTTACTACCAAAAATGACTTGGATTGAGAGTCAAAACCGTCCATTATTATGTCAAAATAAAGGCTAAACATTTCAAAGCAATTACTTTGTTTCTCAAAATAATAACGTCATATGTTTTGGATACTATGTCATTATAGCTTGTCTATATACTGACCTACAATATCAATGTTTTCATCCCCATGGTTAAGGTTTTTTTTAGTCCTTCCATGCTTTATACTAACTCATGTCGCTCTGCCCGTGTGTCTTCCTCTTCTTCTGTGTTCAGTACTCAGCAGACCTCCAGAGCCCGGAGCCGAGGCAGCTCATCGGGGTTACACAGCTCAGTGTGTGCAGCAGTACGATGGGCAAGAAGGACAGCGAGTATGGGTCTTGGAGAGGTGACTTTATTTTCCACTCGGTGATTGAATTTGAAAGAATTCGGTCTGGAGAGTTCCTGAAAAGTCCTTGCATGTGATTTTTAAAAAGGTCAGTGTCTCAGTAATTAAAATAAATACAGGAAATCAACTATTTTGCTGGCAGATGGTGACGAGCCGAAGTTAGACTATGAAGGAAAGACAGGAAGCTTCAACAAGCTCTCGCCCCGCAGCTCCCTGGAAACTGGCAACTCGGTACGGTTCTCCTTCCTCCTCTTAATGCTCCTCTCATTTTGGTCTTTTGGACAGAAATATTTCCCAAAACATTTGTAAAAAAGTGTTTGTGATCCAGTCTCTCCTGTTTCTTAATTTATCCGTGAACTTTGTTTGGCAAGAAGACAGATATGGGCAAATCTTCCAAGCAATTGTCTGATTTAAGCTCAAACTGTCCTCTATTGGAAGCAATTTTGTGATGAAAAACTGACATATTTCAAATGATTTTCCTCTGTCTCTTCTCGAACACGACCACCTCATCCAGCCTGAGGAAAACTCCGGGCTCCAACCTGCTTTTCCTGCTGATAACATTGATGATGGTGGAGTAAAGACCACTCAGAAGGGAAAAAGCCGCGAGAGCGATGAGGAGGGACACCTCGACTATCACATCGGCCTCGTGATGAAAGAGAGATGTGAGCCAACCTTTGTCTTTAGTCTGCTTTCGGTCCTCATCATATGTTTGTTGTTGAAACAGTTTGATATTTAAGATTAGATTAAGATATTATTATTCCCCCTTTTGTTACAGATGCATATTTTCTCGCTGTTATTTAATCTTGTTTTCTTTGTTTTTTTGTAAATGAGCAGCCTCCAGATAGATGCAATGTAAACCTATTGGTAAAATTGCACAGCGGTCAATCCACGTCCATTAAGTGCTTGTTTTTGCCTCAGACAGGGTAGGATAGCTGTTAGTGTTTTGCAGTTTTTGTTCTTACTTGATTCAGCATTATTGTGTCTAACCAAGTCTCCCTGAAATCGACACAATGAGAAGCAGACCGGATCAAGTTTGGTAAAAAATACTTGCGGGATCCTTTCTACGATCAGACATAAATAATATCTGTCAACTTTAAGTGGATCTACCTGCTGCAGAATTGCCAATAGCGTTACATTGAAGCCCATTTTTCAACTCAATCTCAGTCTCCATTGGTTGATTTTGGGCAAAAACATGGAACAATCGTTGTTGAAGAAGTTATCCTTGAGGCATTGATGTTCACTGTCTGTCTGTTCCTCCCAGATGAGGTGGTTTCTACGCTGGGAGGAGGTGCCTTTGCTAAAGTGGTGGAGTGTATTGACAGAGAAACGTAAGCAAGCATGCTGATTGAAACATCTCCTGAACACTTTGTGCTATCAAAGCCACATTTGGTGGACACGTTTAGCTATAATGTCTAAGAAACTATGACACATTCGATGCCATGTGGATGAAAGAAAATGTACAAGCGTCCTAATCTATTCTCTATTATCTGTGTTCATCAGAGAGGAGCGTGTGGCCGTGAAGATTGTGAGGAACATGGAGTTATTCCGTGAAGTAGGGAAGTCTGAGGTCTCAGTGCTAGAGGAGATCAACGGCCTGGATGACGACAACACATTGTGAGTGTTATTAATCCCACTGAGACACTAGAAGCTTCCACTCAGAGAAACACAGCAACATGAGTAACATTAATATAATCAATGACTGTCCTGCAGCGCCTGTGTGAGGATGCGGGACTGGTTCGAGCACGAAGGTCACGTCTGCATCGTATTCGAGCTGCTCGGACTCAGCATCTTCGAGTTCCTCCGGCAGAACCACTTCCTGCCGTTCAGCGTGGAGCAGATCAGAGGCATGGCCTTCCAGATCTTCAGGGCCGTCTGTTGTGAGTCGAAGCATCCATCAGACCTCAGAAACATGCCCAGTCTAACTCCTGACTGTGAAAAGACAAACACACAATAAAAGTGTGTGTGTGTGTGTGTGTGTGTGTGTGTGTGTGTGTGTGTGTGTGTGTGTGTGTGTGTGTGTGTGTGTGTGTGTGTGTGTGTGTGTGTGTGTGTGTGTGTGTGTGTTTGTGTGTGTTACAGTCCTGCATCGGAACAAGCTGACGCACACAGACCTGAAGCCAGAGAACATCCTGTTTGTTTGCTCCGACTACGACCTGCAGTACAACGAGAGCAGGGTGAGGACCGTTAGGACAATGAAACACACTCTCATCTCAAGTACATAGTGTTAAGCTGTGTGTGTGTGTGTGTGTGTGTGTATGTGTGTCTGTGTGCGTGTGTGTGTGTGTGTGTGTGTGTGTGTGTGTGTGTGTGTGTGTGTGTGTGTGTGTGTGTGTGTGTGTGTGTGTGTGTGTGTGTGTGTGTGTGTGTGTGTGTTTTAGGAGTGTACCGAGAGGAAACTAAGGAGTCTGGATTTGAAGGTGGTGGATTTTGGCACGGCCACATTTGACCACCAAAAACATGAATCTCTGGTGTCAACACGCCACTACCGAGCTCCAGAGGTCATCCTGGGTACACAGACAACTCTCCCACACACACACACACACACACACACACACACATACATACACACACTCTCACACACACACACACACACACACACTGCATGTAAAATGATCCAAGTGTCTTGTGTTTCTTCACAGATTTGGGCTGGAACCAGTCGTGTGACGTTTGGAGTCTTGGTTGCGTTCTCATGGAGTTTTACCTGGGAAGCACAATTTTCCCGGTACAAACACACACACAAACACACACACACACACACACACACACACACACACACACACACACACACACACACACACACACTGACAAACAAACACACACTGATACATTTGTACGTCTTTTCTACCCTGCATTTTTTTGTTATTCTAGACCCACGACAGTAAAGAACATCTGGCCATGATGGAGAAAATCTTGGGGCCGATTCCTTCCCACCTGCTGGAAAAAACCAGGTAACACACACACACACACACACACACACACACACACACACACACACACACACACACACACACACACACACACACACACACGAGAGAAGAGAATCCTAAACATCATTTTTTTTGCCTTTACGCAAAAGTATAATCTTGATAAACCGGGAATTTTAACAACTGTTTTTCAAAATGTTAAATATTAGTGGCCATTATGTGAGACACTTGCCATGAAATGTTGCAATGTATGCTTTTGTACATGTAGTATATTGTTCTTCAATAGATGTGTATGTGCTTCATTGCGTGTAGAAAGCAGCATTACGTGCACAACGGGAGTCTGCACTGGGACAAGAGCAGCTCCTCCGGCGATTACATCAAGAAACACCTCCAACCTCTCAAGGTACACACAGCAAAACACTTCAGCCAATCAGCTGCAGCCGTGAGCAGGAAGTAGCTCAAATAAAGTCGCTTTTTTTCCCCCTTTCAGAACTACATGCATGATGAGAGCGAGGAGGATTTCTTCGACCTGCTGGGCTCCATGCTGGAGTACGACGTGTACAGACGGATCACGCTGGAGGAGGCGCTGTGGCATCCGTTCTTCAACCCGCTGAGGATGCAGAAGCAGCCCAGCTAACACACACACACACACACACACACACACACACACACACACATACACACACACACACACACACACACACACACACACACACACACACACACACACACACACAGATAGATCTCATAGATCTCACACCTGTTTGTAGTTGAGTTGAAGTTTGATTTACAGTCCTGACATTTCCAGAGAGCATTCCTGTCAACTTGAAATTTGAGTATTTGTTTCTCTTTTTCCAGCATTTTTTAATAAATATTTTGCATTTTCTGTGTTTTAATTGTGTTTTAGACGATGCATTTGTGTTACTATTTACCTCTGCTCACTCCTTATCAGAGGTGGGTAGAATTGCATCATTTTAACTGATATAAAAGGATGGTTAGGTGTGTGCACACTGCTGCAGGCTGAAGGTACACTTCCACCTGAGCTGATTAGCTTCATGTGGACTCTGCAGACTAAAGTAAACACACGTCCCTGACATGTGCTCTGTTGATACAGGCTGCTGACACTTAAAGTGGACGGTATTTATCAAGCTTCAAGCAGCAGAGGAAGTATCCATGACTGAATAGTTATCCAGCTATGAAATATTAAGTGTGTGATAGCCGCTGGACGGATAAACAGCACGGCGAAATAAATCACATGGATGTAATAAAGTGGTGTAAAACGAGCGGGATAAAAGGACTACAAATCATGCGTGGGTTCCAGTGTGTCTCCTGACCTTCGCTGCACGCTATCTTTGATCTTTATTGCCACAATATATCTGGCATAGAAGAGCTAAGAGAAATATAATGACCAAAATAAAGTGAGATGGGGTTAAATGCTGGATGAGAACCTTCGTAAATACCTGCCAGAAAAAACAAAATGCACGAACATTTCCAGTGTTTTTAAACAACAGTCAGACCATAAAGTGTTTATTGATTGTATTGTTGGTTTAATCACAGCCCTCTGTCTGGTGGGGTTTTCCCGGCTGCACAGTGTCTCTGCAGGATATTAGTGGGATCAAAAGTCCCGTTGAGGGGCGAGTAGCACATGTCAAACCCTGTGAAACGTTTCAACCGTTGCCTCTTCCCTACTGCCACTGACCTCTGACCCTTCGTTCTTACTTTGCTTCCTGCATGAGGCTGGAGTCCTGACATCACAGGAAATGAACAGAGAGTTATGTGAGGTCGATATGTGAATCTTGACCGTATAACCCCTATAAAACAAACTGATTTTGCTTCTTATAGGCACCACTATAGGGGAACTTTCATTTGCATAGTGCTTTGTTTCCAGGGGGACCTTTAATCGCTGCTCATCGCATTATTTATTTTACGTAGACAAGATGCAGCACTGATGTGTTAGACTGGTATGAGTGCACAATCCATACTTTGCATTGAGACTCAGTAGTATTACGCAATTTGAAACACAACAATAGTTTCCATTAACTGAAATTAAAAGAGACTCTCTGTCCAGCCATGGTTTTGTTGCCACCCTTTCTTTCACAGTCCGGTGGAGGCAGACAGTGGCACAGTTTGAGCCTTGTCGTTTACTGATATCGCCCGAAACAACGACGGGTTGAGGTCTTCTCCTGCAGGAGCACCGGCGTGATTCAGTACAGGAGGCTGCGGGTCACATCTCTCTGTGAAACCTAAAGGCCCAGCAGCCGACAGCCGGTCTGTCAAGCAAGAAAACAAGAAGGCTAACTGCTGTCGCACCTCCCTTTGCCAGAAGGCGTACACCAGAGGGTTGATCAGAGAGTTAGACAGTCCCAACAACCACAAATAATTCTCTAAGACACCGGTGAGTTGGCAGCTTTCACACAGGAGATGCACGATGCACACCACAAAGAAAGGGCACCAGAGGACCAGGAAGCAGCCCACCAGCACCCCCACTGTCCTCAGGGCCTTGACGTGGCTCCAGTAGTGGCTCCTCAGCTGCTGGTGCTGCTGCTGGTGGGGATGTTGCTCGTAATCTTGGCGGTCGCCTGTCCTCGAACCAGCTTGCCTGACTTGGCAGATCTGCTTCTGGTGGCTGCAGGCGATCTTCAGGATGTCCAGGTAGATGTAAACGAACACAGAGAACACGGGGAAGAAGCACGCGCTGAACAGCAGGATGATGCCCATGTGGTGAATGACGGAGAAAAAGGCGCAGAAGCCGCCGTAGTCCTTTGCCTGGAGCTGCCGCACCATCACTGAGGCACAGAGACAGAAAGATGTCATGTTCATCACTATGCCACCAGAAAATTCTGTCCAAAAACAACTTCAAAACAAGGGTTATATTTTCTCCTTTTCAAGTAACCTTTTGCAACTCTTCCAAGTACCGATGCTGGTAAATGGCACGAACATATGATGCAGAAGGCATGCCTTTATCGTCAACTTTGTACAATAAGTTATCTTAGTTATACGATAGGCTAAAACAGTGAGCATGGATGAAAGGCCAGCACTTGTTTGACCCACCCATCCCACTCTTGAACCTCGATCAGATGCTCTATCCGTCTAAAAATGGTGTAAATTAGCTGGCATGTAGGTAGTCTCCTAAAAACCCAATCAGTTTCAGCAACTCCAAATGTACAAACACACACACACACACACACACACACACACACACACACACACACACACACACACACACACACAGAGATCCTAGTCATCATAGCACAATGACGATGTGCACTTTTCTTTTACTTCTTTAATCCCATACATTAATGTATTTTCTACATCTCACCTGGCAAGAACCCCAGGGTGAGGGAGCTGATCCAGAGAGCCATCAGGGACCCGACCGCCGTCCCCTTCCCCGCCAGCTGGGAGTACCGCAGGGGCATCTTGATGGCTGCGTAGCGGTCCAGCGAAATCAGGAACATGGACATGATGGACGCTGTGCAGGGCGACGTCACGAAGGCCATCCGCATCAAACACCGGATCTTTCCCTGAGCTGGAGGATCCCCCGTGACAAGAGTACGAGGGTTGCTATTGAAGTCCTCGACGGCGAGCCCGGTGATGGCCAAACCCACCAGGGCGTCGGCGAGGGCTAAGTTTAGGACGAAGACCCAGCTCTGGCTCCTCTTCTTCAGGAGCAGCTTCAGCAGAGCGGCCGCCACCAGCAGGTTGGTGGAGATGATGAGGCACGAGGCGATGCTCAGGATGAAACCCATCACCCGAGGCCCCACGATGCTTTCGGTCGGGGGTTCTTGGGAGTTCAAGCTGTCAGGAGTAATGCTTACAGCAGCCTCAGTGCTCGCATGTCCACTTAAATATGACATTTTCAGGGAGTTACTTTGAAAAGCAGACCTTTGCACAATAACCTCCCTTTAGAAGAAGGAGAATAAGAGAGAGAAATCAAGTCAAAAGCTACTCCACTATCACATTGTTAATGTCTGTGTGACACAAAATGATAGCTGAATATGAAAAAAAATGCCACTCAAGTCAGTCATACACACCAAAAAATATCTCTCTAACAAACAATATTTATCCAAAGTGTGCTGGGATGGTCATATTTCATTTCAAGTTTAACAACAGAAAGGTCACTGCTCCCCATCTCTGTCTATCAACAGAAGCTGCAAATGTGTTCCCTGCACAATTCGAAAAAAAGAAACTGAGATTTGCACAGATGCTGAAAAACAAACAAACGTTAAGACCTCTTATAAGTGACAACGCCATGCCATGTTTGATCGCTGCAAGATGAGACAGCCAGTATTGTCCCGAGGCGGTAATCCAACGTCACGTCATGTTTAAGAACGGTAGTCCGGTGTGTCCTTTCAATCCCATCGTCAAATGCAGAAGGACAGAAACACACACAGCATTATCAGCTTGTCCAGCTCTTGTCCCCTCCCCTCCCCTCACACACACACACACACACACACACACACACACACACACACACACACACACACACACACACACACACACACACACACACACACACACACACACACACACACACACACACATGCTTTTCCCTTATCGAAGCACCCTAACAGGAAGACCTCTATTTTTATCATAGATTTACTGTTTTATTATTGTTGTATCATTTTCTGTATCATGAGAGTTTCTAGAGGTTTACACTTTTCCCACAATTCTGAAATCCCTTTTATGCTTTTGGGCCTTTCCTCTAGGCTGTAATAGATTAATGTGCATGTAAATGGTCTGCAAAGGCTAAAAATCCTCCAGTGGACTAATTTGTTTACTTCTGTAACTCAGTGGCATCACTAGGTAACACTCACACTTCTATTGGCTAGCGCTCCAACACATTCTACATGATAAGGCTAAGGGGTGGGACATCTCTAAGCGGTTGACCAATCACAGCACAGCCGGCCAGCTAACCAATCAGAGCAGACTCGGCTCTGGTTTCAGACAGAGGGTGAAAAGAGGAGCTGCAGCACAGGCAGTATGAGAAAAATAAAGAGCTTTTTGAACATTAAAGCATGGAGACATGTCCCAGGAGAGACTTTCTATTCAAAATTTTACTTATTTTTTTATAATTTCTCTTATAAACTAAGGTCACTTTGAGCTTCACGGCTGGTCACAGTGGAAACCTATAGGGATGTCATGGAGAACAGGTCCATATATTATAGTTGTGTAAAAGGCCTTATTGTTGGCGATAGTAGCCTTGGTGATGTGTGTGCCAAGCATGTCGAGCCTAATTGATTGCTTTGGCTTGCATCCAAGAAATACTGTATATTACATAAGCTTTGTAAGGCGTATGCACAATGAGCAGATGCAACTTAGACCAAGCATTAATCATATTTCTTTGCAGGCATTGCACAAAAAACCGTGGTGATACATTCATCATCAGGAGTGATAATACAAGATGTTTTTGTGCTACAGAGCTGAAAGGGCTTAGTTAAACTCTCACCCTGCTGGATGATGTCCCACTCCGGCCCCAGGAGAGACATCTGGCATGATGGGATAATTTTCCACTAAGATTCACACACAAACAGGTCTGCCTAATGACGCTTTCTCGCTGCACACACTCCAAACATCACCTGGCATCGCACCAGCTTCATAAAGTAGTGACAGTAGGGAATATAAAAGTGACTAAAAACATCCCAACCTGAACTTAAAGGGGTCCTTCATGCTCATTTTCAGCTTCATATCAGTATGTAGTGTCTCTACTTTAAAGAGTCCTCTCCTGCTGATGTTCAGGTGTATATCAGTATGTAGTGTCTCTACTTTAAAGAGTCCTCTCCTGCTGACGTTCAGGAGTATATCAGTATGTAGTGTCTGTACTTTAAAGAGTCCTCTCCTGCTGATGTTCAGGTGTATATCAGGATGTAGTGTCTCTACTTGAACTATTTTACAGCAGCAAAGAACCCAGAACAACATGGAATGCAGTAAGGAGCGAGAAACACAGACTTTTCTACCGGTAGTTGTTTTCTATGTCGCTCATTTGTTGTGTCTCCCTGTTTTGTGTTATATTAGTCATTTTGCATCTCTTTTTGGTGATTTCCAGCCTCCTTCGAGTATGTTGTGTCTCTTTTTTAGTAAATGTATGGTTCTTTGTGGTAATTTTCTTGTCTTCTTGTAGTATTTTTGTGTCTGTGGTAAATTTGGATCTCTCTTTAGATATTTTTAGTCACTTTATAGCCATTCTATGTTTCTTCAGAGTTGTTTGTCCTTTTTCATAGCCATTGTGATTGTGTCTCTCTGTACTTGTGTTATATTTCTTTGTGGTCATTTGAGTATATTGACATTATGAAGAGTCCTTTAAATGAAATGTAATGTGCATTTATTTAAATAAGTTAAATAAATGCACATTTATTGATAGAAAGTTAATCAAAACTGGCTGAAACATGGCAGAAAAATGGAATGTGTTTGCCCAGTTTCCCATTTCTATACAAAACACTTCCTCAGACATCAACACAACAGTCCGGCCGGCAGAGCAGCACCGGGTTCAGCTTGGGTTTAAAGCCCTCTTTCCCTATCACCCTCCTAACAAACCATAGACACACAATGTGGGAATGTTATTCACCCCTGCTAGACCTTTCAGGACCTTTCACAACAAAGCGTGGGTCAGCAGTAATTGTGCCCAGTGCCCAGCAGCAGCCCCGGTCCTGTTTACACCTCTGCCCTCCACCTGGACCTGGGACCTGTTTCCAAGTGTGTGTTTTTAAGCGCAAGTGAAGACGTTTGGGGAATTCGTTGCCCAGGAAAAAGTTATTCTCAACAGGATTGGTAAGGTGAGGATGTTTGGAGTACCTTCCCAATGAGGAGCAGGATAGTTGTGTGTGGATGAGCCTATTTACTGACAAACAAGCGGCAAGAACAAAGTGTTTTTACTGTACACGTTTGCCATGTTGCCTATGCACGGTTCGGATCGAGTCAATGAGCTCTTTCTGTTTTTTCATGAGGAAAAGTCGTGGCAAGTACCTGATACGTTGGACTTTTTTTTAAGACAATGCTGGCTGAGGTTCCTAGCGAGCCACCCCTGCAGACCATTGATTGATCCTCCTCAGAGCGTCAGGGGTCATCGTGGACAATTCCAGTATTTTCAGATTCTTGAGCTAGTCTGTAAACAATTGTCATATTAAGTATTTGCCAAATATATTTGTACTTCAGAAATGTTAAATATTTGACTATAAGATATTGGCATAAACATTAGAGGGTGTTGTTTTCCTGCTTTGTTCAAGAACATTATCTAAGTGTGTTTAAGGCAACATATATTTTCTGCTGTGAAAGGGATTGCATTTGTGTATTTCCAGACTGAAGATGTCCTTGAAGAGACGGCTGCTGTCCATGCTGTTGTGCTGTGTTTACTGCGTGGCCTCGCTCTTCTGCCTCCACCCAAACCGCAACAACTGCTTCTCCCTTGGAGCTCGGTGAGTCTGTGTCTTCAACTTGCTCTGGATGTAGACATTAAACAATGCTGCAACATGCGTAAGAGAATGCTAACTATATTTCATTGATCTTATCCAGTGGTCGAAAATAGATTTAATTTGCTCAGATACAATTTTTTATGGTATTTCCTATTTTCCCATGTTTTTGTGTCTGAGTGACTTGTGGGGACACTGCCAAAAATACATGTCCCGCATCCAGTTGCATTTGGCAGTTTGCAGCCAGCATGCTTTTATCCCTATTCTGACCCACAATTCTCTGCACAGCGGAGATGTGTCAAATGTCACAGATTAAGCACAAACTCCCACTTGGACTAACAGATGAAGGGACTAGATATTGGCGTTTTAAGGTCAAAGGGCACTGCGGCCTCACAAAACGTGTTCTGTGGCCAAAATGTAAGAATTTATAAAGTGTCACTCAAATGTCTAGAAGGATGAAATGACAAGGTGATGCTTTTTTGGACATCGATGTAAACTGTGTAAATGTCTTTTCTATCCTCATTATTTCTCATTCTTCTTCTTGATTTCCCTCAGGAATCTGGTGTCAGTCGTCCAGCAGCTTTACCAGCGTGTCATTCGGCTGCTTCGCACCACTCTCTAATCCACAGCGCCCCTGTCTGGATTTATACCAATCATCTTTTGACACCGGTCATTGTGGCTGTCATAAAGCATGTCCTCAAGTAGTGCATTGCCAATTAAAAAGAAGAAGAAGAAACAGAGGAATGGCGTCACTCAGCTCTGTGACTGGGAAGTTTCCACCGACTCTCTAAATTGGGCTTCAACGGCCCTGCTTTAGTATGACCATCATTTAGAGGAGGAAAATGTTTGTTTTTTTACCAAACAAGATCAACATGTTGGTTTATGCTGTGTGAGATGGTTATGCGTTAATAACGCGTTCACTTTGACAGCCCTCAAACGAATTAAGATAAACCCATGGTGCATCAACAGTAGGCTATGACAGTGATTGATGACTTTTACTTCAAAGCGTATTTCTCCTTCAGTATGTAAAAATATACAGCAGGTCTGAATATATAAACAGATAAATAAAAACATACACTTTCTTAAAAAGCCTCTGTGTCCTTATTACACCATCTAATGCTTAACTTTATATTTACAGTAGAGTGTTGCTTTCATCTTTGGTAAACCAGAATCAGTTGTTTCACATTGTGATATTTGTTGTTGTTGTTGTGGGTAGCAAACAACAAACAACAGTGTGTAGTAAGTTGAACATATGCTGAAAAATTATAGGAGCAAAAAATGACTAAACCCATACCGATAGTGATAAACAAACTGTGCCTCCTCACAGTACATAAGGTTAACCCCAAATAGATACAAAATGTGTTGTAAAATCCAACAGTTGTCCACAGGTTTGAAATGATTGCTAAAAAATAAATACAAGAAAATGTGTTTTTCCGCCTACATGATGGCCACACTACTCACTCTGTCCAGCAGGTGGCCGTAATGCGCCACTCTGCTAGTTTGCCAATCCCAAATTAACACTAAAGAAGAAGAAGCTTTACGTTTGACATTAGCTGAAAATGAGAAGCTAACGGGAGACGAGAAGTTTTCTGCTTGCACTTTATTAAAAGTCAAGCCACGTATACGTAGGCCTCTTTAGTCATGGGAAACCAAGTGGAATAACCCTTTGCGGATTTTGTCAACACTCCAGGTACGTGACATGTTAGCTTTATTCAACGGTAACTAGTTGCTAACTCGCTATCAAGCTGGCTGTTTTTTTCCACAAGTGTTAGCCGACCGGTAGCGGAGCAGTTTCAGACTAACCGTCAAAAACAGCCGTTAGGACCCTTTTTTAATTTTCCAAATGTTTTAATCATTTCTTAAAATAATGTGATAGATATTAACAATAAGGTCGGGTATGTCTTGATCGTATGACAATAATATTTATTTATTTATTGATTCATAAAATAACATCTATAAACAGTCATATTTTGCGTTAAAAAAGTTCACATTAGGGGTAGTCGTATAAAGTAATGCAAAACAAGTTAAGTAAATAAGTACAAAATAGAAATACAGTTTCATATTTATTAAATACACATTTTCTACAGTTTTGATTGGCTTTTTATTCAATGTTTTTAATAGTGTTAGTAATATTGTTTTAGTTCTTGGTAAAAATATTCACAATTTGGTTTTTAGTCAGCCAGAATAATAATATACAACTACATTTAATTCTCGTGACAATGTTGCTGTCACAGACCTATCCCTGCCCTCCCCGGCACAGCAGCAAATCGGATCGATTGAATCGTGATTGACAGATTTTGCAGCCAATAGCAACCCGCACGACACATATGACCGCTCTCTCCGCGGTGTTGGGCTCAGCGAGCATCTCTTTCCGGCGCAGTACGGTGGGGATGCTGATGCTGAGGAGCCTCGTTGATCTGTAGCATTATTAGAACTCATCGTTTATCGCCATGTTGTATTGTCTGAGGTTGCATCACTGTGTTGACCTATGTCTGGGCTGCCTGCTCTTGTTTTTAGCGGGTCTGCAGCAGGTGGAGGCAGCAGCTGATTCTGCAGAGATGACCAACCTGAACTGGAAACCGTTCATCTACGGAGGGATGGCCTCGATTGTCGCAGAATTCGGTAGGCTACGTGATGCACCTCAACATGCAGACACTCACCGTCCTGTATTAGGCTTGGTTGTATGCGCTTGTTTTCCATGGAGGTGCATGTGCTATGCAAAACGTGCTTGAATATCGGTTTATTTGCAGGCATAGGAAGGGAAAAAAGCTGCATAACCACTTTAAAAAAATGTGTACGAACTGGTTTTGCTTTACCTCAGCTGAGGTCAATTCAAAGATTTAGAAAAGAGATCTTGCACCAGGGAATCAATAATGTATCGCATTTGTAAATCAGATTAGAGAGTCCAATTTGTCAATCAAAATCCAGTATATTTCTAGCTACCTTATTACAAACAAGGTTGTTTTTGTTTTGGTGTATAAATACATAACAATAAGCATGGTAACGGAAAGTGAAATCATAAATACGAGCAAGTATTCCATAATTCAAGAAATGTATAGAAGAAAATCACAATTCAAATGTTAAAAATAAAGAGTTGGGCAGCTCTTTAACACAGCGTTTGTGATTCCCTGGTTCTCGTGCAAACAAAACATTAAACAAATGAATGTTTCCAACAACAAGATGCAAAAACAGGTACAAAACAAGATTAAAAGACATGCTACAGCAAACATGAAGTGCAATAGCAGATGTATAAATACAAGTAGTGTAAATATAAATACTGGCAGCTTGAATAAATGTAAAGTAAACAACAATAAAAGCAGTTTTATGTTTCCAAAGGATATTAATGCAGGAAGTCAATAATGTGGTACTGTTTAAAGAGACAGGAAGTGCGCAGCAATCTTTTTAAAGTTGGGTGAAGCCTTGGGCTGGAGTGTGTTTTTCCTCTAGGATGTGCAATCTTAGAAGCATGTTCTCCTTATTGGTGAGTGCTGACGACTCATTTTATGTTAGCGCTGGTTGCAAAAAAGGGAGCCAAACACATATCAAAGTTCTCTGAGAACTATTTATGTGTCGTCCTGCAACTTGAGAGGTACACCAATAACTAAGTTAGAAAGCAGTCACGTTGTAGAAACTCATCCAGACTGCTTGCGTTAAAAGTTGCACTAGCTGCAAGTTAGAATGTTTTTCATTACCAATTTAATCAGACAAGTATTTTAAGAATTAATTAACTTCAGAATCAGAAATACTTTATTCATCCTAAACTGGGAAATGTTTTCTTTGCAGCAGCAAAATACAATATGAAACAGAACAAATCATTAGAAATAGAAATAAGAAATATACAGATGTACAAATAGTGCAAGGAAATGGGAAATTAAATACAAATGTAAAGTGTAAAGTGTAAGGTGTGCATGTTATGTCCAGTTCACAAGACAGGCTATGGAGCAGTGAGTTGAATATCAGAAAAAAGGCTAAATGTGGTCTTGTTTTTTCCCACATGACTTAAACCATGAGTATTTATATTTTAAAAATTCTATATTCATTCTTGTTATTATAACTTTTAATCCACAGGGACGTTTCCCATTGACCTGACTAAGACCCGGCTACAGGTCCAAGGTCAGTCTCAGTACACGGAGATTCGATACAGAGGCATGTTCCACGCCCTCTTCAAGATTGGCAAAGAGGAGGGCATAAAAGCGCTGTACTCTGGGTAAGAAGGCTCTTTATTAACACCCAGTTGGATCATCATGCTGATTTGAAGCACAGTAAACAGGTGTAGACACAATAACTCTGTTGTTGTTGACAATGTTACTATGCATGATTCTCTGCTCGGCTGCCTTAAGTAGGGAAATAAGTTCAGTTACCCATAATCCACCTTTTCTTGTACTGCCCTGATAAAATAAAAATACTGATGCATGATGTTTGAAAATGTCAGGTGAGTTTTCTACTAACATAACTGGAGATGAATTCATTAGCCCTCTAACTTTTCTAGTTCTGTAGGGGGTTTTGGAAGGTTAAATGTATACAAATGTATGGGTAAGTGTTTTCATTCAAGAGAGTTATAGAAGGTTGAAAGAAGTTATGACTTTCCGAAGTTTGATACTGTTTGTTGATGTGGATGGGTATTAAACAAACCTAGGCAGTTATAAAGCATTAATTGCATAATAGGATTTTCTGTCAACCCCACACATCTGCTCTGTGCCACTTCAGCAGATAACTCCTCTTCTGCTTAACACAACTCATTCAATCGTAGGGTTATGGGTGAGTTCTTACCAAAGAAGACATCAGGATTTCAGCCGACTCTTAATACCAGGACGTCTTGCTGTTACAGAGAGAGACTCCTTTCAGTTAAACTCAATGTGCTGTAAAGTAAATCTAGTTACGTGTTATTGCTACAAGCTTGCACCGTGCTCCATACTGATGGAAACAGCATGTGCTCATTATGATGTGCAGGAGAAAGCTTTGCTCACAGAGCTGTTACACTTTGTGGGTGGGTGAACTGTGATATTGCTTTGAAAGAGCCCACTGGGAGAGGGAATACATATTTCATTTTGATAGCGGGAGCTTCGCTTTGACTTTTTAAGATGTGGGGAATGACTCAAGACCTAATTTACATACATCTCTTGATGTCAATACGACTGAAATGTAATGGATTTGCATCCTAAGTCACATGAACACTGTATGTTGAGGGGAGTAAATGAGAACACTGCCTGTTCTTCTGAATATGTCTTTAGTTTAGTTAAAGATAAATGAACATATACTACCTCTCATCCTCTCAGGATTTCTCCAGCTCTGTTGAGACAAGCCTCTTACGGGACGATCAAGATAGGGACCTACAACTCTCTGAAGAGGCTGTTTGTCACTAATCCTGAAGGTGAGTGTTTACCTTTTCATCCTCCTTTCTTACAAACGTTTTCATAAGGCTATACATTTTAATATATATTGTAGTATTATCTTCAAGCTATACTCCACTTTATTTCTAATTTATTAAATGTGAATGATACTTGTTTTTAACCACAGGTATCGCAATTCACAGTAGTTCTAAGGTCTTCCCTCCCCCCAATAATATAGGTGAATCTGCTTTTATCCACTATGATCCCAAACACTACCAATAAGTATTAGAGAGGCAAACTCAGCGGGAGATAGTTACTATGCAGCCTAGTTTATTTACTCCAAGCTAGCTGATTGAAATTCACATTATTCACATTTCTTATTTGCAACGTTTGAACACTATCTTCACATTTGAATGGAAACATTCAACAACTGCTTTATTCACCTTGCTGTGATGTTCATTTGTGGAGAAAAAGCAATATAAAAAATTAAAGAAGTAATATTAACCTAAAAAAATATGAATAATTGTGAAATCATGTGGGCAGTATATCCTCACTAAAAGTGGTAATGCTGTGTTGTTTTAGAAGTGGAAGCATCTTGCAGAAATGTTCAAAACTGGTTGGTTCATTTGTAACGAAAAGATGTCAGACCGAACACTTTCCACTGAGCCTATTGTTTTATAATCACAGATCCTCTTGACTTTTGTAGAGCGAACCAGTGCGATGCTAACTTACGGGTCAGCTTTCAAAATACATCCTGATCCCTGCAACAGTAAAACTATATGTGCCTAAAGCCTGTAGCCCCCCCACCCCCACCCCCCACATCCACCAAAACAAAGGGTTGTATGTGTCGTGAGGACCTGAGCTGAAGTGCTGTGCACAGACCCCGTGTGTTAACCTGCCGGAACTAATTTGCAAGCTAAATAAGAGACAAAGAGCTTCAAGGAAGGAGGGGAGGGATGGAGAGGGAAGGGTGGGGATGGAAAGGGAGGCGGGGGGGAGATACTGCAGCTGTAAGTGCCTCCCCCCTCCTGTTCGACATCCATCTCATATGGAGCACACAATTCAATATATTTAATTAAAAAGCATAAACACAAATCTCCCATCACGCAAACGAAGCATGGTTTCTGTTCAGGTTTGAGTCACTGTGGAATTGTTATTGCATATTAAATAAATGATTTATATGGAAAACTAATAATGCTTTTGAGCAATATTGGCCCATGAAGAGTCAATGTTCTTTTTTTAAAGTATGTTTCACAGCTCCAAAGCCATATGTAGCAGGTCCAAATATACTCTAGATGCGATTGAACTATATTTATTATTACATTTAACCGTGGTTCCAGGAAAGGGAACTGGTGGAAAATGTGGACTTTTTAAATGAAATATACGTTTAATATCCAGCCCTATATGAGAGAATCTTTACTGACAGCTTTATAATCAGCAGAGTTTTAAACAGGAGTTGATGTAGTACCATTTACCTGCATTAATAAACACAGTAAAGAAAAAAAAGAATGAACACTAAAGTGTGCAAGACATTGAAATACACTAAAATAAAATAGAAAACGTTTGAGTGTGTTAATGATAAGGATATGTGTGCACTTCTCAAAGCGGTAGTATTGTGCAGAAATGTGCAAAATTGTCAAATAAGTCTGCAGATGTTTACAGTACAGAGTAAGTGCAGTAAATCAGGCACTTGTCCTATACCAACCCCAACAGCGAGCACCATAAAGACAAATTGTAAACAATAACAGGATCAGTTTTTGTTGCTCTGACTTCATCCTCTGGGCAGAGCACTCACTTATCAGCCAAATGGGTTTGCGCTACATTTATCAAAGATTCTCTGGCGCCGTTGGGACTGACAGGAAGTCAGGGACTACAGGCTCCGTCTCTTCCTATATAACCTTTTTTACATGTCATTTCTCATTTCCCTTCGCCTCGTTACTTCTTTATATGGCTCCTCTTTTCACTGTCTCTATCCTACCCCCCCTCCCTCTTCCTTCCACTTTGCCCTCTGCTCCTTTCAATATTTGATGACTAATTAGAGTACATCAGATAGATAGAATAAATGATAGAGTAGATCAAGGTAGGAGAATAAAAGAATAACCCCTCCCTTTCACCAGTAACACTCTGAATGTGTGTGTCGTTACAGTAAAGTCCTTCCATGCAGTTATTGATTTCAGTGGCACTAAACATGTTGTCCTGCTGTTCAGTCAGCTTTTTCAAATGTCTGCTCCATGAACCAGAGCAAATGTGAAGAACAATAATGAATCTTAATGTAACGTGAAAAGCGGGGTTGATGTGAGGGGAAGGTTTTTATTTACCTTTTTAATGTGTGCGTCTTGCCAAACTACAAAGCCCTTTTTTTGTTACGTTTTGCTTTCCCCATCTTCAACCGTCTTCCTCTGTGTTTCAAATGTTGGTTTTGATGCAGGGTTTGCCGTGTGCTTGTGGTGGGAACTAACGCCGGCCAAAAAGTGGGCAGCGTGATGACCACCACAGATATGTTCTGTGTAAATGAATATCATTTCTTGTCTCTTTCCTGCCAGATGAGACGATGGTCATCAACGTCTTCTGTGGCGTCGTGTCTGGAGTGCTCTCCTCTTCTCTGGCAAACCCAACAGACGTTCTCAAGGTAAATAATTTTTTTTTTTTTGGATGATTCCTATGCTGTGTTCACTCCAAAAGCAAAGTGAATGTGCGACGGATTGACGGATCATTTGTGTTAATTCGCCTGACAGAAATAACCTGGTTTACTCCAGCCGTATGAACAGAA
The DNA here is from genome assembly GCF_036324505.1 of Eleginops maclovinus. NCBI lineage: Eukaryota > Metazoa > Chordata > Actinopteri > Perciformes > Eleginopidae > Eleginops > Eleginops maclovinus. Next base: position 3,951,135 of record NC_086359.1, read on the forward strand.
AGATGCATAACATGTATTGATTTCATTTCAATAAACAGATCGAAATGTTACAGAATTACCTTCAAACATATTTGTAGTTTTAAACGTATTTTATTGTTTTTGTTCCAGATCAGGATGCAGGCGCAGGGCAGTCTGCTCCAGGGCAGCATGATGTCTAACTTCATGAACATCTACCAGACAGAGGGCACCAGAGGCCTGTGGAGGGTGAGTGTGTGGTAATGTGTCTGTGCATTATGTGTGTATGAAGGAGAGGAGGCGACTGAGTTCTAGGGCTGCAACCCAAATAATTGTTAACCTGACAATTACTATCTTTGTTAATCCATAAATATTCACTTTATTATGATATAGGGAGAGAAAAGCAGAAAACCTCCAAACTTCAGATGCTGACAACGCTTGTCTTATATTTAGATGGAACAAAATAGGAGATTAATAAGAGTAATGTTGCAGGCCTACTGTTTTCCCAAGATAACGCCCCATTAATTCTTTGTGAGGAATTCATTTTAATAGAAAATATATGAATATAAATGTTCACAACTCCTTTCATCAAAAGAACAGGTCTTTCACATGTAGGAAAAGCTCACATTCCGGGTACATTCATTACATTCATTACTATTATCTTATTTGTTGTTTATTGTCTGACTATCTGATGTATTTTCTGTGTTGCCTCCCCTCCTCCCCAGGGTGTCCTCCCCACAGCGCAGCGAGCAGCCATCGTCGTCGGGGTGGAACTTCCTGTGTACGACATCACGAAGAAGCACCTCCTCCTCTCCGGCGTGATGGGAGACACCATCCTGACACACTTTATGTATGTTTTTCTTAAGCAGCTCAGGGATGGTCATCCTTTTTAATCATGCAGGTATTGAGATAATACTAACAATGATAATAACTCGTATCTATAGACTTCATTCAACTCGTCTTTTCAGTATTTCTAAGGCAGAATAGAATTTTATTTTGATGGAACTCCTCCTTTGGTCCTTTTTAACCTTGTTTCCGTCCTGGTTGTGTGTGCACAGTTCAAGCTTCACGTGTGGCCTAGCGGGGGCGCTGGCCTCCAACCCTGTTGATGTGGTGCGGACTCGAATGATGAACCAGCGAGTTTCGTCAGGAGCCCCGATGTACAAAGGCACGATGGACGGACTGATGCAGACGTGGAAGAACGAGGGCTTCTTTGCTCTCTATAAAGGGTTCTGGCCCAACTGGCTGCGACTCGGGCCCTGGAACATCATCGTATCCTTAAAGCAAGTTCATACAGTGGGGGTTATTGGGAAAAGTGTATTTTTGAATCTAGTATAAACTCCTAGGTTCAAAAATAAATAATACAATATGTAAAAGAAATGCTTACTCTTAATAATGAGCTTTATTATTAGGGAGACAGTGGAGGATTAATCCCAAAAGTCAGCTGGTGAAGAAATGTGGGAACTGTGTTTTAAAAGGTCAAACTCAATAAAAGACAGTGAAGTAGGATCTGAAATATCTGAAGGATGTTGAGAGCAATCACTTGAGCACACAAAGAACCATATAAGCATAAAAATGTTAAAGTCTGTCCAAGGCCAATTTGATTTCTGAATCTCTACTGTTGTCTGTCCAAAACCCAAGATATTCACCTCAATATGTTATGAAATATAATTTAGCAGGAATCTTCATATTTGAGGCTGAAAACAGAACTTTTTGCATCAAAACATCTTTTTAGAATATCAAAAGTAGTTGCCGATAACGTTCTGTGTATCGACTCATCATTGCTGCTCTTTCATATCGGTTTGAACTTTTCAGAACTTGGCAAAACAAAAAGTCTGTATCTCAAAGTTAGCATTAGCTCATATTTCAGACCGTATTTCAGACCTTATTTCATCCCGTGCCTTCTGTGATTATGAGTCAAAACGTTCCTCAACCTCTCTCTCAGTTCTTCATCACCTTCGAGCAGCTGAAGAAGCTCCCGTTTTAACGGACAGGAAGCGGGACTAGCTCTGTGTAGACTGTGTCGGGCAGAAATGTGAGCGCCTGCAGGTTCATCACACTCCCTGCACATCATACCAATGATACAGTACAACACTCCTCATCTGCCCATCCAGCAATCATCCAAATCTTATGTTCTGTGTTTTATTTATTCTCACTGGTTTTTGTACAGTTTTTAAGGAGTGTGCTCTCATCCTCCTTCGACACTCCCCAGGCAGCTAAGAGTTTGGTTGTAGCAGAAGAGACGTGGTTTATTGTTGTTTAGTTTAACACTGGATAGGGTGAGAGTGAGAGGGGGCCTTTATTTATTAAGAAACAGGACTCCAACACAGATCTGGACATGTTAAATTCATTAGTAAGCCTAGGAAGTGAAGTAAGCCAGGTGAGACATGCAAGGCTATGCCGTTTGTGAAGATTAGAGGAAAGAAAATAATGTGAAATTAAAATAGGAACGTCACCAAAGTGACTGTTACAGGTGCTCACTGAACTGAGAGGAAATAAGGCTATAAAGAGCACTCCAGAAGAAGGGGTCACTCAGCCGGTAAAATGCATCTTTTAAAAGGTCAGTTGACAGAAAATAAAGAAACTTCACGCGAGACATGGGAGGCTACAAGCAAACCCATCCAAACGAACATAGGTCAAATCGGTTCTAGACTTTGTAATAAGGAAATGTTGCATAGCCTACTTCCAAGGTTTTACTTGAATCAATCACAAATCTGAACCAAAGCCTCTAAAGACAACTCTTTATTATTATTTCACAACCAAAATATGTTTAGTTTTTGTGTCTTTTGAAGGAAATACTCCGTCAGATCCATCACTTTTAATAAAGGTGTTTCTTCATCTTTTTTTAACATACTGCGCCTCCATTCTGCTGATGTATTGGAAGCTAATTTCATTATGGACCTGCAGGACACGTTACATTTCATTCACACAGGAAAGCAGCAGCTGGCGGTGACAGAAAATGCTTAATGTGTTTCTAACAACCCGGGTTCAATTAATTTGCAGAGAGAAACTCTGCTGAGAAGTGTCTGAAAGTCATCATTTGGGATTATGAAATATTTGTGAATCACGTTCTCAAAGAAACTCCAACCACTTAAAACAAACCAAATGCATTTCATACAAAACTAATACACACGTGTTTGTCCCTTGTTTGACTCGTGCAATACAGGAGTGCAGCTTTTTCTTTTTACTCCACCAGCACTACTTAACTTCAGTCTTATTTAAGTACTTTTGTTTTCAATTTGGAGACTGTTGGTTGTGTTTCAGGTTGCCCGTCAAAGTGGCATTCATTTTCCATGGCTTTAAGGCTGGGAGAAGTCCTTTTTTAAAGTGTTATTTAAAAAATACCTAGAAAGAGAAGGAAAGATGGTATTCCGAGGAAAAGTAAACTGAAATTCCCAAAATTAAATTGTCAACGTGCATGAAAAAAGGATCAAAGTCCTAAATTTACAAGGGGAAGAAAACAACACGCATTGAGGTGAATGAAACTGTAATATTAAGATAGTCAAGTCAAACAGTTCAGAGGGAAGAACTGTAAATTCACTTCAATATTTTATTTATTATTGTTTTTTATATTATTTTCAAAAGTTCTGCTTTTCATGTTGTTCGAATTTGACCTGAGAATGAGTCTTGTATTTATTCCCCACGTCTTAAATCCTCACGCTGGCATGATTCTTGTTATTTTATCATTTTTAAACATTGCTCTGGGTCGACCACTTTGAAAACTCTTCCTACGTTTGCCTGGCGACTCCTTCCCTTCATTATATCTGTGAACGATGTGTTACCTGTGACCTTACATGCAGCACTGACTACGTTTACACGCCTTGTGCATGCAAGCATAGTCAATGATAGGAGTTTGCTCCGGAAGGGGTTGAAAGCGGCCCATAAATGAAAGTAATTTGGGCTGAGAAGTCTCCTTGCTGTAGTTAAAAAAAAACTGCTCTGTGGCCCAAATCCTAGAAGGCCTGTTTTATAAGAACCTGTGTTTTTGTAATCAAAGAGGCGCTCACGTGGAAGTGTTATGCTTTGTTTTTGCTCCTTAATCATGAATGTAAAGCACTTTATTTTTATGAAGGAGGGCTGGTGATGGATTAATAGAATTGACCGAGGTCGGGAAATAAAGAGCCTCTGCAGAAATGGTAGTTTTTTTCCAGCGGGTGCCATGTAATCAGACTTTTTCTTCAGTGGACTTTCAGTATATTGGGGTTTTTGTAGATCTGTTTTGATGCTTTTATATTGATTTAACTCGCGTTCTCTTCAGACATTCTTCATGAAGCTTATTCTCTGCTTGTGACTTAAAATTCATTTGATTGAATGTTTTTCCCTGGCTATAGAATCCAGTTCCTCAGCCTGATGTCAAACAACACTCAAAAAATACTAGCCTTTAATTTCAGATTTTGGCCTCATTCCTCTTGATCACATTCTGAAATTAAGTTTTGACATTTTCAATGACTTCTAAATTATGTGTTGATTTAAAGACCAAAATGAGTGCATCCTCATTGGAGCTAATGAAGGTTTTTAAAGGAGAGTAACTCCATCAACATGCCTCTGTTTTAGAGGCGTATTCAGTCTTTTTACCTCCTGGAAACTCTGTGGCAAGAGGATAAAATCTGTTTGTACATTTCCACTTGTTTGCACCTTGGTGTTTGCTGTCTCTATCCTTCACGCTTGTTGACGTGATGAATTTTGATGGTGGAGGTTTTTAGTTGGGGAGTATTTTATTTTTTATTTTCTTTGGGTCCGGCTTTATATTCAATGTTCACTCAAATAAAATATATGCTGTGATTGTTTCTGTATCAATTTGTGGTTTCTTGCTCATTTAGTCAGGCTGGCTTTCTTTACTAAATGAATCTTCAGTGTGATGCCGCTTCTCGCCACAGGGGGGCGCCGTTACACCCAAGAAATGCTTTTCAACCTAAATGAGAGACTGATCAAAATAAATAAACAATAATAAAGCTGACCCTTATAAATGTCTTAGAGATCCATTCAAGGAATCTATAAATTCATTATTATTATTTATGAAACCAACAGACATAAACAGTGTTAGGAGAGTTTATCCTTTTTTAGTTTTAAGTTCATAATAAAAGTTGTCAAATAAACACACTTCTAATTTTAGTTTAACAATCTAAAAAAGAAGCTGGTAAAAGCATTGAGTTAATGTGCTTCTGCAGTGAATTATTGTTCATCGCTCTTCTTTCTAGCTGAAATAAATAATACATTAAATGGCGTTGGAGGAAATCAGAGAAAATCCATAACCAACAATAACCCGGTCCTCCCTCCAGTCTCAACTCTCCAATAAAACATGTTTAACACTTAAAGAGACTCAGCAGTAAAAGGTAAGATAATACAAAATAAAACAATGAAATGGTGATCCCTCTGTAAAACAAAGGAAGGCAAAATCCATCAATAGGATCAAATATAAATACCTATTATAATAATAATGAATACAAATTAAATGAAAATAAAACCCAAAGAACTAAATACTAAAAGAATAAAAGACCATTTAACAACTTTGATGTATCAATCAGTCACACACACACACACACACACACTGATTAAGTCAACCAGCTCCAGGTGTGCAAGCTTGTCACACAGCTGAACTGTTTTATTTAACCTCATGGGAAACCAAGAAGGGAGTGACTCTTTTTAGTGTGTGTTGTGTGTGAGGCTACCATTACTGAACAAGCTGCTGCTGCTTCACACACAGATATATCATATTATTTTATTGGTGTAAAAGTATTAGAAATCAAAGCTGAGTTCTCTCGCTCCAGCAGCAAATATGTTTGCTTAACTTGTCCGGCTTCCAGTTTGTCGTCTTGTTAGTTTTATGTGCTTTTTGTTTGTTTTTCTGTAACAGTTTTATTCTCTGTAGAGGTTTTTTAACAGTACAGTTCTGAGTCTACTGTCAGGTTAAAGCAGTTAAAAGGTTTAGCCATGAAGGAGGAGATTGCTGCTGCTGTTTTCTTTGTGGCTCGGCTGGTGAAGAGATATGGTTGTGTGGATAATGAAGGCAGGGAGGGCTTCGCTGCTGCCCTCACCTCGGCTCTGTTTGAAAACTACAAGAACCACTGGCACCCCAACGCACCTACCAAGGGACAGGCCTACAGGTAAGCACTTTCAGGAAAGACTGTCAAACAAACGAGCATTTTTCTTTCTATTTATTCCACGGTTTCCATAAAAGGCTCTGCTCCAACTTAACATTGCTGCAGCAGGGTTTAATTTGATGCTGTGTGTTTCAGGTGTATCCGTATGAATGTGCGGCTGCAGGACCCGGTGCTGCAGCAGGCCTGTGAACGCAGCGCCGTACGGTACCAGGATCTGGGCCTTCCTCAGGAGATGACTGTGTGGGTCGACCCTGGAGACGTGTCCTGCAGGTCAGGCTGCTAAAACCACTGGGTAGAATCATTAGGAAGGGTTTTAAATGATTAGTGTGCACCCAAATCTGTGTACTGTCCAAGTCTCATTAGCTGGGTACTTATCCTCACTGTTTCATACTGTGGCATTTCTTTTGCTAAGCTAATCGTCTGTGACCTTTTTAAGATGACTGTAACTAAGGCCTGGAGCTCAGGAACAATGTTAAGTTGATGCTGCTTTATGAAACTTGCTTTTTATAACTGGTACAAAACAATTGTTTGGCATTCCTTTAAACCTGCATTCTCTCAGGTGGCCAGCAGGGGGCGACTTCACTTTCTGCAAGAAGAAGCATTTAAGTCTTCAAAGTTGGCCTACATCTCTCTTGATTTCCTTTTGACCTCTAAACATTTTGTTGAGGAGGTTATTGTCTCAGTCTTTAGTTTAAAGTCCTTTGCAATACATCATGCAGTTTATTTTGCAAATAATGGTCCTTTTTTATAGTAAAATGGACAAAACTAGGGTATGCTTCTCTGCCTGGCTATATTTTTGAATGAGGATGGAGACCTAGCAATGCAGTTCTTGGTATCAGTCACTTGTTTCTCAATACAGCATGAAGTACTTTTAGCAAATTATGTTCCCATTTAGAGTAAAGTGGACTGAAGAGGGAATGCTGAAAGGCAGGGGTACCTTTTTTATAAGGATAGAGGCGTAGTTGTATCTATATTTTCACTTGTCCAAAAGAAACCTGCATTGATCCGAGACGTGGGTTAAAAATGTTGCTCTTGCAGGTACGGTGAACAAAGCACCCCGTTCTGCGTCTCGGTGGTGGACAGCCGGCGGCGAGCGGACAAGGAATTTTCCCGCCGAATCCACAACGCCGTTGAGCGAGCGAGCCTCGACGTCCAGTCGGGAAACTCTTCGGACGAGGAGGATTGCAGCAAAGACAACAGCATGAGCAGCATGAGCAGCATGAGCAGCAGCAACCTGTCGTCCATCGGCTCCACGTCAATCCCTGCCATCAACCCAGAGCCCAAAACCATCCCGACCGTCAGCAACCCCAACAGCGTCTACCGGGTAGGATGGAAACGGGGCGGGTCATTTATTATATTTGACCCTTCTTTATTGAAGTGCTTTCACAAATCTGAAGACCTTTCCAAACTTGGACAATATTTTTTCATTACTTGCATTGTTTAATGTACTCAAGTATTGTATTCAGTGCTGTCTTGAGGTACTTGTACTTGGCAATATATTTTAGTTGGAAGCCATTTGGTTCACATTTTTGACTTTCTTCTGCTGACTCTAACCCTTTGCTCCTCTTCCTCAGTTCAGCGAATTTACTCCAGGAGCCCCTCAGACCTGGCTGAGGGAGAAGAGGAAGGGCTTCGCTGGGGATGCATTCCCTCCTCTTCCTCTCCCAGTCGTAGGTCCAGCCTCCCAGTTCTCAAACCAGAAAGGCTTCAAGAACAATCGAGCCACATTCACCTTCGCCGGGCCTCGTGTGGACAAGTACCACTGGGTCAGCAAATCCCGATAATGTGAGCCGAGCCTTCGATCTAGAACCAGAGTCGGGTTACTGCTCTCCAGACGTAATGCAGGGGGGGGGGGAATGCAGAGGGGGGGGAAAAAAACTTTCAGGACAGTTTATGCATCTTTATAAAGTGTATTATCAATGTGTTAATGATTTAAATTAATAACGTTTAAGTGTTTTTAATCCTTTGAAAATATTGAAGTATTTTAAATGATCCTCCCTGCTAAATGTGTTTTTTAAACTGAAATTAAAGTAACATTGAACTGTCAATTGAAAAGAAATAAATGAGTCTTTGTCAGCTCTGGTTGATCTAATAAACCCGTTTCCTCTTATTATATTTCTCTGTTGTGATTGGTCAACCGCTTAGAGATGTCCCGTGCCTTAGCCTATCACGTAGTTCAATAGAAGTGCAACTTTTACATAGTGATGTCATGAGATTACAGAACAAAGGAGTCCAATGGAGTCTTTCAGGCAGTGGGAGTGTACAAAAACCTATAGAACAGGAAAGGGAAACCTCCAAAAAGCAGAATAGGGCCGTGTGTCAACCCCAATAACATTCACCATCAGGAAGTGTTTCTGAAGGTTTGTTCATCTGTTAACTACAAGAATACAACTAAGGCAACACTCAGTGTTTTCAGAATTGTTTGCAAAAATCTTATTTGTATTCTGGAATCATTTATTGAGGATATGTATCTTGTATCTTGCCATGATAAAAAGGTCCATTACAAAACCTTTAAAGTCATTTAGCTTGTTGGTTTTCAGAATTAGGTTTCGATGGAAGAGTGTTTGTTTTATTTCTTATGTTTGTGTTTATTGGCTCAAACATGCCTGAAATGGTGGGTTTTATGATTAGTAGTTTACTCTTTTGTTTTGTCTGTTTTTCTTGGTTTCTGAAACTATGATTTGAATGTGTGTCTTTGTATATACATGTATGTTATAACATGTAACCTTGAAACCTTGAAATGTAAATGAAAGATTAAAAACAGTCATTTATCAAACCCTCAGCTCCCTCTTTTATAAGTTGCTACCGTATTAATTTATTACCGAAGACTACTTTAAGTGTTCATGAGGATAAGCAGAGTTTGAATTCAAATAGTCTTTTAATGACAAACTGTTCCGTCTTCTTTCTCAACAAGCTCCCACGCTGCTTCTCCAGACTTTGCAACTCCATTAACCATGAAATGCCCCAAAAACATTTTGGAAGAAGGCTGAAACTTTCCATCTCGGTGTTATGTGATTAACAATACTCATGTTAACAGTGGAGTCTTAGTGAGTGAGCTATTGGTGCTATCCTGTATGGAATAAAGTCAATATCTTACTTGCTCAATATCGTTGCCAAACATACTTTTATTTCACTAAATCTATCTCTAATTGTTTTTCTATTTCTCACTGGTGTTAGGTTCATGACTCTCTTTGTGTTTTCCATTCATATTTTCCAACAGAATCTCGCTCAATCGTTTCCCAGGATTCCTTTGGTTTTATTGTACCCTATTTTATCTTTTAAAACATGTACTGAAAAGCAGGTGATCCTTCCTATCCATTGTATCCGCTCTAGAGCAGAAGTGTCAAGCTCCTTTTAGTTCCACACATTGCTCTGTACATACTGTACAGTGAAACATGATCTCATGTAGGGTGGAGCATGAAAACCATTGCATAATAACCTATAAATAAAACCATGAAATGTTCCTCTTTCTTTAAGTGTAAACAAGGTTCAATTTGTTTGTTGTCACACTGGTTGAAAGTAAAGTTGTGTATATTCCAATGAGTATGAAAAAAGATTATGCACTTAAAATAGATTTATAGATGAAAGAAAACGATTAAAAGATTGCATTCAAGACGGCTCCAAGGGGACTGCTGTTTTTATTTATCCTCACTGTTGTTTTTGCAAATTCTTGCTTTGTTGCCATGATGGGCCTTGAAAGTGGCACTTCATTTTGTAAGAGCTGAAAGGCACATTGGGTTTCTTAGTGAAGAAATTAAAACTGATCCACTTTTCCCCAAAAACGTTATCACAATTTGGAAAAAGATGGCCTTCGTCAGGAAATCACAAACCCCAGTGGACACAGAAAAAGTAAAACAAAGGCTACTCTGAAATGTTCAAACTTTGCAAAGTCATCCAGTGGACCAGATTTGACCCTCGAACGGGTCAGTTCTGACTCTTGGGCCACATGTTTGACACCCCTGCTTTAGAGCCACCAAATGCTATAAACATAATTTGTTTATTACAATTGAAAAGATATTTATTTAAAAAAATAATTTAAGTATTTGTTTATTATCAGCTGATTGTAATGTCATTTTATAACTTCAAAATGTGCTTTTAGTTTATTCAGATCACCTTCACACCTTTAAATTGTTTTTATCATGTGATTTAAATGATCTGTTATGCTTTGAAGTTGTGTTTTTTCGCGTGTCTAGGGCTTGCCTTCTCTGCAACGTTGTGCACATTATCGCTACCTGTATTCTTTTAGACTCTTCCTGATTTTATTCTGTAATTAAATAGCTTTGAGCTACATATTAGTGTGGGATATGCTATACTATTATTATTATTATCATTATAGTAACAGTGGAATCAGTTTTCTTACACTACGCTGTGCTCATATTGTACATTTATATGTGTAGTTTCTCTTTCAAAACCATTACATCTTCATGTGATTCCGATATTTTCTATAAATCTGTTATCTTTGTTACCGTTATTGCAAAAGAAAACTGCGCAGACAGCATGAAACCCAAAATGAATATAAACAACAATTTCACTTTTGACGAAATTTCTCTTCTCCACCAAGCAAAAAAAAAGCTGCGTAAATAAAGGACATATAAACGCCGCATACAAAATGCCATTAAATATCAAACAACAGCTCGACGGACATTTGGCTCCCTTTTTGTCACCAGTGCGTCAGCCAATCAGCCAATAGTAGACCGCCTTCAAACGCCCTACGGACCTAACTGTCCAATCACAGACGTTCTCATTGCGACGTCCCCCAACGCCTGCTCATATCCGGTCGTATATATGTTGCCACGAGTTAGCGGCGAATTTGGAGAGTGTCCATTTTGAGCAGCGAGTCGGCGTCTCCTGTATTTTTTCCCCACTATAAAGTAAGCACGCTTTTTCTTTGTTTATAATTCTACAATCGAATCCAGTTCAGGTGGTTTTATCTGTACCTCGTGACTTCATTTTACCGTGTACTATTTTTCCCGCGCTGTTTTTTATGTGCAATAACATGTGGGATTTTTTCCCTAGCTGCTAGCTTTGTGTGTTAGCCGCAGCGTTGCTAAATAACGCGGATTTTGCACCGATTGAATGAGTTGTTCACCAATTGCTTTACACAATTACACGCAAATGGGTGTTATATTCTGGGTTTTATTATTTGTTGCATGTTTTAGTGTTTTTTTAGTGGTTGTTTATTTCAGGGTTAGCATGCAACTACTAGCCGGGGCCTGCACTTTCTCTATCACCGAGCGGCAACCAAGCAAAGCGCGGTCCGCTTGAACACTGGATTAATGCTGCTTATTGTTAGCCTAACAAGTCTTTAATGTGAATTTACAAACAAACCACTTCACGTGTTGCACACATCTGTTACTATCTCGACGTTAAAGTTGATATTTATCTATAAAATGTAAACATAATGTGGTAAAACTCAATTAAATAAGATTGCAGATGAATGGAATGGTGGCTAAGCTATTGTGGTGTTCTGTTAGCCTCCAATGGTGCACTGTGGAGTACTTTGTTTTTAAATCTATTTTTAAAACTCATACATGGTAACAAAGACGAGGACGGGTCACCAAATAGAACAGGATGTATTTTTAAAATGAAAAGCTCATGTGGGCTGAACATGATGTACGAAATAAGAGGAAAGGGTACAACTAAAAAAAAAACACAATGGGCACTGGTTCCACTGGACTACACAAGCCCCTACCACCTAATCGATATACAATTTGTAAAATCAGACGCAATTAATGATCTATTTTAGGTTTGTGGGAACTCTGAACCCTTTTATACTAATATAGGATTTATTGCTCTTTAATGAATGACCAAAACCCATTTTGAGACTCAATGCTTTAAATCAAGCACACATGTATACAAAGAAAAGGTGAAAGAGTGCATGTGAAGCTCCTCTTGCACTTACAGAACGTTTTAGGCAAGATTTGACAAACTGTTAGGGATATCTGGATCAGGACCGTCTCCTGAATTAATATTAATGCATATATTTATTGCATTTGTAGCCCCAAACAATCTAATTCATACATTATCCCAGCTTTACTGACTGTGGTGTTTTGATGTCATTGTTTCTCTGTATTGATCCTCCCCCTGATGAAATGTATATAAACCCTTGAGTTAATCGAGTGTTTCTTGTCCCATTTCAGTCTTTCGAAAAACCCACCGTCAGAATGGCAGACGCTGAGCATCTCCTCATGGAGACATCAGACCAGAACGGCAACGAAGGAGAGGAGGACCAGAATGGAGCCGAGCAAGAGCAAGAGCAGGAGCAGGAACAGGAACAGGAGCTAATGGGAGGAGACGAGGAGCTCCTGGAGAGCCAAGACGGACAGGAGGAGGAGCAGGAAGAAGAGCAAGAGGGCCAGGAGGTCCAGGAGGGCCAAGATAACGGCGCAGATGGAGGCAAAATTGACGCCAGCAAAGGAGAGGAGGATGCTGGGTAAGTGTCTCCCTGAAGGTGCAACATCGTGCCATTAAACTGCAGAGCAAAAAACAAATGTGTCACTAAGCCTTTCTGCAGTCGGGCTGATTGTGCTTCCTGCAACCAGAATAAAAAGTAATAGCAGGAATGATAATTAAAATGTCCCGAACATCAACTTAAGCTCCCTTTCCAGGAGTCTTTGCAAATGTAGTCGTTGAATGTTGCAGGTCAGTAAAGAGTAGTGTATAAAAGAAAGCCCCTTAAAGTCATCGTACAACAAAGAGACGTTACGCTAAACCCCTCAAACATGAACAATTCTAGTGCTTTTTATTGTATGTTTGTGACTTAGTAGGAGCACTATATGCAAGTGAAAGCATTGCCCCATATGTTTTTTAATGTGCAGAAGAAATGTTTAATATATGGGTCATGACTAAATCATAATTTTGGCCATAACCAATGAAGCCAGACGTTCATAATAAATACTTTAAAAGGATGTTTTTGTAAAGTAACAAATAAAGAATTGAACAGCAAGGTTTCCCCATGTGTTTGCAGTAAGATGTTCGTGGGCGGCCTCAGTTGGGACACAAGTAAAAAGGACCTGAAGGATTACTTCACGAAGTTCGGCGAGGTGTCGGACTGCACCATCAAGATGGACTCCAACACTGGCCGGTCCCGAGGGTTCGGCTTCGTTCTCTTCAAAGACGCCTCCAGTGTGGAAAAGGTCCGTACAGAAGTTAAAGTGCAGCATCTGTGTTCTCTGGAGGTTTTCAAATGAAGCTTTCAGCGTCTTATCTTTCCGACTGAAGCACCACTTTCAAATAAGGTGTAAAACAATGGTGTAGCCATCATAAAAGTTCCCAAAGATATCCAACTCAGTTTATAGCTTCTACCCCCACGATAATGTGAAGGTGCAATATAATGGAAAACTGTATTTACCTTGGCATGGTTGAATAAGGAGAGTTGGGTACATTGAGCTGACATACCGTGAACCTCAAACAGCATTGTTTCCTCCTTCACGTGCAAATCATGAATATGCATCACAGCGGTGAAACGGGCGAATTACAACAACCCCTGTGTGTGACGTCACACACAGTAGTCCAGCCCCAACATTTGCATACACCAGCTGCTGGAAACACTCACGCTAACACTTACCACTCCGTAACGTTGCTCTCCGATCTCCGACCAACTGGCTGTTCTTGAAATTCCTCGGTTTCCTCCTCCGATAAAGGCTCAAACATGTAAGGTTGGATGCTAATAGCCTCCATGGTTCATCTCTCACAGTTTCAGGAACTTCACTTACTTCTGTGGGCTCTGAGGCAGCCATGGATTGCTCCTTGTGAACCAGCCAATCAGAGCAGAGCCTATTATTTAAATGAGCCCCAGATAAGGCAATTCAGCTTGTTCCATTCTAGCACCAAATCATAGGGCTGTAAATGGACCTGTAAAACCGCATCTGGACATTTTTTGGATCAATCAAAGTTATATACCTTCTTTGTAGACAGAACAATTTGAAATACCAGACAGATGCTCTCTATTGCACTTTTAAGCAGACTTTAGATGCACATATTGTGGATGTAATTATACACATCTCATTTTATTTGAGAAACTGTGCATAAAGGGAGCGTCCAACACAATCTATTGTCCCAAAACCCAAAGATATTCACTTTAATTTTAATGCGAAATAGAGAAAAGCAGGAAGAAGTTTAACATATTGTGTTGGCTCTAGCTGTGACTTGCATTTGCCTCACAATTTGTAATTCCCTGAGAAGTCACACAACAAAAGGGGATATTTCTGGGTACTTGGCTTTGTCTTAGCACTTAATGCTAACTATAACTGTGTATTTTCAGGTTCTGGAGCAGAAGGAACACAGACTGGACGGCCGTCCGATCGACCCCAAGAAGGCGATGGCCATGAAGAAGGAGCCCGCCAAGAAGATCTTTGTCGGGGGTCTGAACCCCGAGGCCACGGAGGATGCTATAAGGGAATATTTCGGAACCTTTGGAGAGGTCAGTGACACCGGATAAGGTCGCATAAAACCGCGGTTTAATACCACCGGGTGTCGTGTTGAGACCCCTGGCAGGGAGATGGGAGGGCTGCAACTACTTTAAGATCTCAGTGTGTTGGAAAAGAAGGCCCTTGTTTAATGTTAAAATAATATTTGGCCAGAGGTTGATGCCATCTGTTTTATATGATTATTTAACCCAGATAAGAAATGCAAATCACTTGTTTTAGTTTCCTTTTGATTGCGTAACATATTCCTGGAAATTGAAAAGCATTCCAGATCATAAAACTGTAAACATGGCAAATCGTTCAAGATATTCTCTCAAGGATTTAAATCTAGGTCTTGTGATTAAATAATTGGAGAGGATTTCAGTTTTATAGACACTCTGTTTCAGTTTTTCATTCCTTCTCTTCATTTCTCTTAGATCGAAACCATTGAGCTTCCCATCGACCCCAAATCAAAGAAAAGGAGGGGATTCATCTTCATCACGTACAAAGAGGAAGTCAGTGTTAAGAAGTGTCTGGAGAAGAAATACCACACCATCCAGGGCGGCAGGGTAAGGAGTGTTGACGTGCTTACTCTAGGTTTCATCTAAATATTTACTGACTCAGATGTTGCCTTTATTTTTCGACCCCTGCTGAGTTTCGAGTCGAGATTAACTGTGTGTGTTTCCTCTCGCCCAGTGTGAGCTGAAGATCGCCCAGCCAAAGGAGGTATACCAGCAGCAGCAGTACGGAGGGGGCCGTGGTGGAGGTTATGGAGGTGGTCAGGGAAGAGGCCGGGGCCGTGGAGGTAAGAAACACTCACTGTCTGAGTCTCACGGAGGAGGAGGAGAAGTTTCATTAAAGAGTTTATTTATCTTTTCGTTGTCCTCGTTTCCAGAGCTTTGTTGTGATCCTTTTTTTGTTGTTTTGTCTTGTTGACTTTGCCGCAGGTCAGGGTCAGAACTGGAACCAGGGCTACGGAAACTACTGGAACCAGGGATACGGTAACCAGGGCTATGGTGGCTATGGCGGCTATGGCAACTACGACTACTCATCCGGTTGCTATGGATACGGCCCCGGATATGACTACAGTACGTTTTAAAATTAAAAAGACGCGTGAGGCTGATGCCGTGTACAGATGGTGGATTTTTATAAAACGAATAAACGGTTGTGTTGATTAACTAGCTTCTGGCTGTTCAATAAGACCTGTGTTAGTTCAGATGCAACCTGTAACACAAATATGAATAAAGCAGAAACTATATAGCGCACAAGACAGTTAAAAGAAGTTCCTCTACATATAACAGAAAAGCAATGACAGTATGAAGCAATATAAATGTGTGATTGCACTGTTTTTATGGACCTGACGGCTTTAATCACTGAATATATGAATCAAAGTGTAATGAATACAGTCCATTAGCTCAATAAGGCCGTAGTTATCCACAGGGGGAAAGTACTACACCAGAAGTCTGCGTGGTTATTTATAAAATGCATTCAATCGCTCGCAGCTGCATCGACGATAATCCAATATAAAGGCTGTCTCACACCTTCAGGACTGAGCCGGCTGACATTTCAGAACTGAATTCGTCTTTTTTGCTTTCCTCTTCCAGCAGCCGACCAGGGCAACGGCAGCTACGGAAAGACTCCCAGACGGGGGGCACACCAGGCCGGCTACAAGCCATACTGATGATCACAGTGGTGCAAGGTAAGAGCTATAACTCGCCTCCTTCACATGAAGAAATGTCCAAAAGCACATTTTACTGCTTAGTAACCATTCTTCTGTACTTTTCACATGGAAAATAATGTGGAAACATGAGCAAAATGATGCTATACACCATTGTCTCCAGGGATCTTTGTTTATGTTCAGTTGGGCTTTATTTGACAGGGACAGGGCCTATTTAGCCATATTCACCCAGAATCTATTGTGTTACAATATCAAGTATTTGTTGTTTACCCTTTCAACACCGTTTTGATCTCGCACCTTCTGTACCACAAGTTGGATGTATTAAAAACGAATCGATTCAAAACGGCAAACACTGAGGATCTCGTTAGTTCCACATGTTCGTTTTAAAGTGAAGCAATAACTCATTCTTAATTTTGTTTAAAAACCTCACTTAAATAATAAAGACGCGTGGAAATATGAGATGCAGCGATTGGTGAAGAAGTTAGACTCGGGTTTTACTCAAAGTTGTGGTGTGAAGTTCTTCATAGGTTGTCTGAAAGAACTTGGTGAATATTTGGTTTTTAGAAGTGAAGTGTCTGACGTGTTTCCCTCTCCGCAGGACTCCAGTGATCCAGTGAGACCGACGGCTGGATTGACACACTGGGCATGACTCGACCTCTTTTATGATAGAAGACCATTTGTACAGAAAAACAACTGAAATGTAACTTTTTTTGTTTCTTTTTTTTTTTTTAAACCTTTCATTTTTAGATTTACTTTCCCCTTTGGTGTTTCCTTTTTTTTTTTTTTGTTCCTCTTCCCCCTTCCACATTTCCATCGATGGAAGTGTAATTTTTACTGTACTTTTTGGTACCTGTTTTGATTCTAATGTATTGTAAGGCTTGTATTTTACATGTTTGCTGGCTTTACAGGTTGAAAAATCTTGGCGCTGTAAAGGAGCTTTTTTTGACAAATAAAACCGTTTTCAGTAATATTTTTAATTTTGGTTCTGATGCTTCCAGGTTTTGGGGTGGAAGATTAAGAAGTTGACTGGGTTTAGGATTCAAATTCAATTGCAATCATTGATTTCTCCGTCTTTTTCCCCTTTATGTGGAACCATTTTAACTCTAGTTATAATTTCTTAATTTCCTCAAAAGAAGTTCAGCGGGGAATTTAACATCTACAGATGTTAATGGGGGGGAAATGAATTAAATCTACATACCTTTTTACATAACAAGCAAACTTGTTTCTGTGCTGGTTCAGTTTGTGTTTGTCAAGTGTCACTGGTTTTTAGAAATAACCGCTATGAAATTTAAATGTGCTTAGTTTTTTCTTTTTTTTTTCTGGAGGCCATTGGAGTCTCCTCAGCTAGTGTCTCTGGCAATTTATTAGTAATAAACATCCTCGTTTGTAATGTTTTGTGTATTTCTAATGATTAATGTTCCCGATAATGATTAATGTTCCCGAGAATGCAAACAATAGCTTTTAGTTATAAATTCTGGTCCACAAACTGAGTGACTATGATCCCTGTCCACCAAACTACAAATCTACAGCCCCTGAGGGGGAAGGGTTGAAAATACAAATGTGGTTTGAATAGCACACAATTAAAGTACAGGTCTTGCAATGCGGTGAATTCATTACGTTTTAAGTATTGGTCTGAAAGTGCTTGAAATATTTAAAAATATGGGGTGTTAAATTAAAAACATTGCATGGGAAATTAAAATTTTAAACGTAAAGGATAAACCAAATGCAACTCGCAAACATCTCAGCTCCAGGTCATTTTGGAATAATAGCAGGTGAAATTTGAGTAAACTTCATTGCATTAGAAAGGCTTAAATAAGATCTACTTAATTGGTCCCTATTTGGGATTTTGTTTTCATCAAAGCATGTAGATTCAAGGCATTCACATGAATAAAAATCAAGGCTGGAAAAAATACCAAAACATTAAGGGACTTGAAAGAAACAATTAATTAATAAAAGTCTTAACTTGCATGATAAAACCCATGTTTTAGATCACTTTTGGACCCAAAAAGCGAGCGGCAAAAGAGGTTTTACTCACTTTCATCTACAGACGGGTTTTTGTTGTCGTTTTCACCGTGGAATTGAATGAGTGGCATCGGGGGTGATCGAAGAGAACATTATGGAAAAAGAGAACAGTATGTATAATACAGTGCATGGTTCCTTCACTCATAAACTGAATATAAAACGTTTCAAAGGAAAACATGTTTCCGCCCGGTCTCGAACCGGGGACCTTTCGCGTGTTAGGCGAACGTGATAACCACTACACTACGGAAACTGATGTCGGTGTGGTGTTCACGGCTTAATACAAAGCTAATGACTGACTGAGGCAAGGTTAATTAGGTACTTTAAGTAAAAGTCGTTCGATGTTTTGAGTTTCGAATTTATACAAAAATTGTGAAAATTGCGTATAACTTACTTTTATAGGATTATTACCCACTATCTAATAAAGAAAATACAGCAACGGATTATTATCTGTTGAAATTGCTGGTTTCCTCTTACCCACAAATACTCATCAATCACTTAAAAACAATTTACAATGAAAGAGCGCCCCCGAAATACTGGCTGTGGCCAGAAATATATTACACCCGTAGTGATGAGAACTACCATGGAGAATGAATGGTAAACGTTAAGGGAGTTAAGCCTTACTGTTGTCGTGCAAGATCCTTAGAAATCTGTTTGACTCCTGCTCAGGACGTGCTTTTTCAATCTGCTTTCGTCGGAATAGAAAGCAGATTGACAAAGCACTATTGTGTTATAATAATATTTTTCCATGCAGAGACAAATACCAGTGGGTCTCCAAGACCGGTATTGAACCCCTGTCATAAATATGTGCTTTTTCGGGATCTTCGGTGCACCGGTTTATAATCAGGTCGGGTGTGCATATAAAATGAATGATTACCGGCACCAATGGTATCAAGTTTCCGTAGTGTAGCGGTTATCACGTTCGTAGGTCCCCGGTTCGAAACCGGGCGGAAACACTTTATGCCTCTTCTGGTTTCCACGTACTGTAAATAAAACAAGTGGTCCCCGTTTGGGACTACTTTCCGTGGCGGATTAATCCACATTTCGCTGGTAAATATTTGGTAAAAATGTAGCTCTATGGAACAGTTAAAGAAGACGGTACTTAAACATCGAAAGTATAGAATGTTACCTGCCCTATCGTTTTATAAATGGCTGCTTAAAATTAGCACGAACATTGGCTACAACAATAATCTCCCTGCCTCATTGCAGACTGGTGGGATGGTGACCTGTCATCGTGGCAAAGAGTCAGCCAACAGGGCAGAAAATGATGTAAAATAAAAAGTACTTTATTAATCATCAGCATAAAATAAGGCATTGCACATAATTCGAAATTAAAAAGTAGAGATAAACAATTCTAAAATAGAAACATTTCAAAATAGAAATAAAAATAAACCAGAATTTAAAAATATGTTTTCATTTCAAAATCAAAATTAACTTTCTCTAATTCCGGTTTATTTTTATTTTCTATTTTGAGATGTTTATATTGCAGATAATTCGAAATTAAAGTAGAAATAAACAATTCTAAAATATAAAGATCTCAAAAATAAACTGGAATTAGATTGGCTGTCTGGCTGTCTGGCTGTCTGGCTGGCTGGCAGATCTGTGGGACGCTGCAGACTGGGGAAGTCCTACAAGGCTTTGACCAAATGTATAGAGTGTATGAGACGGCAATGGTCTTTAATTTGGAAATCATACATCAGAATGTCATGTTATTTATGGAGTTACTTTCTGTGATGGCCTTTTATCAACACCAATTGAAATTAGTCACCCAGTGGAAATGGATAGTTCAATTTTATGATCAGATATGTCTTCATAAATGTATCTTTAAGTTTTAAATTTGAGAAAGTGTTCGCCGAAACTTAAGTTAAGGGGTCTACAGAGCCCCCAAAATTCCGCTTTGGCCAAAAATATATTACATCCGTCGTGATAAGATCTAAAAAAAAGGAGAATAAATGGTAAACGTTTGTACATCCGCATCACAATTACACTTGTAGTATTTTGTTTCTAGGTTATTCTTCTGCTTTTACTTGAGTTTTACTTGATGTAGTGTTTCATACTCCAGCCCGGTAGCTGGCGGTAATGCTTGTGTGAGCTGGTGTGCAAACTGCCCCAAATCTAATCACGAAGAAGAATTACCTGTATCTATGGCAACGGTTTATATCAGTGCGCTCGCCTTTTTAGCTTGTTAGCTTCTTCGTAGTAGCTGTTACTCACAAATTCAAGCCTTATTTTACTGCCGTTTTTGTCGCTTTTAGTTTCAAACCTCCTAGAAAGTTAATTTATACATTTCAAGTTATTACAAGTACGACTAAAGAATCTGTTTGCTAACTCTAGCTAACGAAAAGTGCTATCTTAGCTAACGCTAAACTAAAAGCCTCTTCCGAATGTTTACTAGTAATATTGAATATTATCTTAATGGCAGACAGTTGGAACACAGATACAGGAGAGGCTGTGTATAGGTCCCGGGATGCTGTTAAAAACTTGAAAATAAGGTGAGTAGCTCCTGATAACGTTACCATTAGCTAAGCTACAACATCTTGTCCAAGCAATGGGAAACCTCTCGTACTGTGCAGGACTGCGAATACTCTTGTGGAGTGTATTATGTATGTAGATGATCATGTGGTTCATTTAACGCTTTAATGCATGATATATATAAATATAGAGAGAGAGATCAAAGGACATTAATGACATTTCTGTTGCGAGTATAATATACACCACTCATTTCTGCACATGTAAGAGCAGAAGTAAACAAAGACAGTAAGTTTCTTATTTTGATGCCATGAATTTTACTTTCAACTATAGGTGGTGTAGGGCAACTGAAATGTTTCTAGCTGCAGGAGTCAAAACTTTACAAACTGTTCTAAGAAAAGAAAATATAAAGACAATAAATTAAAAGAAAGGTGCATAAACAAAAATGCTTAGGCTACTACCTGAAATGTGTATAGGTTGAAAACAAGTTAAAGAAAAGTTAATATAAGTGTTAGAAATATAAGTGTTAAGCGGGAAGGTTAATTTCAAAATATAAACCGATGAGGTTCATCGAAAATAAACAGGTTAATGATAAGGCGCTATCCAAAACAGAGTTGAAAGGAGGCCCCGAATATCTGCGCTGTTGACCTCTTCCTGAGGGGAGTGGGGTGATTTTACCAGCTTCAGTACACATTTTAACAGGACACAATTCATTTATTTCCCCTAAGGGTGCGTATAGAGAGGCTGACGTCCACTGCAGCCCTCTCTCAGCACCTCCAGCAGCAGGTGCTGTCCCAGCAAGACAGAGGAGCCATAGAACTTGAAACCCTCACATCACAAGGCCAGAAAGGTATAATCCTTCCTACTACTGGGCAAAAGACTGATCGGGGGTGAAGACGATGGTCAGGATGGACAGTATCTGTGTATTTATTTGTGACAATTCATGAAGTTGTCTTTCATTTAAAAGAATAATCCCAGTTACCTCTACAATCAGGCGTACCGTTTATTAATTAAACACCAGTATCGGATCGGTAATCTATAAGTATTAGGGCTAAAAAAAACTTGGATCGGTACATTCTTATTTCGACTGCTGTTGGACATTAACTGATATTATGTTGTGTTTATTTGTCCTTCACAAAAAGTAAGATATATATATCATCAAATATTAGAAAGCATACAGAAATGTAACAGACATAGTTAGTTATTCTTTTAATAACTTGGCTCTCTTAAACTCTGTCACTAGGTGATAATGAAGAGGAGCTGGTGGTGGGCTGGCAGGAGAAACTCTTCAGTCAGGTAGCACTTTGAGTATCCGTTACAAATTATGATGAGTGATTACAAAACAAAGCAACTTAAATATCAAGTGATGATGGTACTTGTTTGTTCTTCTACCCATGCCTCTCTGTCTGTGGTCCCAGTATGAGATGGAGCTGTTTCAGAACGAGTCGGCGTGTCAGACCCCTCTGGACCGTCAGTACCACACAGAGATCAGGGCCCTGAACAAGGCCAGGAGCCGACGCAATCACAGGATTTTCACATACACTGATCATGATCGTTACACCAGCTGTCTTCCTATGCAACAACTAGTAAGTACCGTGCAGTGTCTATGACATTGTCCAATAATACACCTGTTATATTTTCATTTACATATAAGATAAGAATGCAGCCTAAAAGAGCAGAGTCTTTGGTTTTAAGTGATCATTGTTGCTTGCTTACCTTCAAGTTAATGTATTGTTGTAAAATGTAGGATAATGCACAGTAACAATAGATTAAGATACAAAACACTTGGGTTCTCGTTCAACAAAGTGTGTCCCTTTCTTTAAAGCAGACCTCCATATTCACACTGTAGAATACTTTACAATAGCATTGCGTTGTGTTTTAAGTTTTTGTGATAATTGGTGATTCATTTATCTTTAAAACAGTTTGTAATAAGTAGCTTGTTGTTTTTTATCCTGAAAGCAGCACCCTGCTGACTTACTGACAACAACCAAATCTGGCCCCACATTCCTGGCTGAGAGGATGGCCAGCGTGAGAAACAGGCGGCATGAAAGACGTACCTTGTAAGTGAAGCATCATTATCAACTCATTGATAACCTGGACTAATTTCCAAGTCTGTATTCTTTTTGAAATATCAAAAATGCGTGTTGTTAGAGTCTCGTCTTTAACTAAATTTAGATTGTTAACCCCCTGTAGTTCAGCTCTCTGGAAGTGCATTAAAAGACAGAACTTGTAATGTTTCATGTTTTAAACAGTCATGTCTGGCCTATTTTACAGAGATTCTAGTATCCCTAAGTCAAAGATCGTCATGTGGGAGCCCACAGAGGAGTTTGTAAAGAGCAGTCATGTGGTGAATAATGCCATGCAGACCATGCACATCATGGCAGACCTGGCCCCCCCTGGAAGGTAAGACCCCATCTCTGTTCAGTTCACTCTTTATTGCTGCATGTGGAGAGTTTGATTAACAGCATGGTAGTAACAGACACATCAAAACAGACCCTTGATCAGTATTAACCTGAAGTAATATCTTATTAATGTCTATATGTTTTAATCTTGAACTACAAATGAGACTTTTTATTTGTATTTCCCCTGTAATAAATAAAGTATTCTAATTCTGATCCGTACAGGTTACATTGACAGCATAAATTAAATTCTACCTGTGGATGTTGTTTGTCTCAGTTGTGTTTCTCTCAGTATGTATTTGCTTTCTCAGGCTGGGCCAGAAAGAGAATGAATATTTGCTGTTAACCATAAAAACCGACGGCAGTGGAACCATCATTGCAAAACCTGACTTCAACAAAGGCAAAGAGCCTTACAGGCAAGTTCACAACATGACAATTAGAATGTTTGTGGCTCCAGTCTGGATGGATATCATATCAATCTGTTTAGAAATGTGAGTTGAAGCTGCACTGTGTACTTGTATCCGCTTTAAAAGATGGCACTCTGGTCCAATTCTAGACCGATGAGGGATGCATGATTTTGTGACAAATTAAACAAACATGTCGTGTGTGTGTGTGTGTGTATGTGTGTGTGTGTGTGTGTGTGTGTGTGTGTGTGTGTGTGTGTGTGTGTGTGTGTGTGTGTGTGTGTGTGTGTGTGTGTGTGTGTGTGTGTGTGTGTGTGTGTGTGTGTGTGTGTGTGTGTGTGTGTGTGTGTGTGTGTGTGTGTGTGTGTGTGTGTGTGTGTGTGTGTGTGTAGGATTGTAACAGTAGGGGAGAAAAGAGAAGTCTGGCGTCTCAATGTGGAGAATGTGTGCACAGCGATGCAACCAGAGGAGAAGGAGAGGGAGCAGAACATGTACAAAGACGTGAGTTCCTCTCCTTCATGTTTCCCCGAGGACAAAAGCAGAACACAGAATAAAGCTTTTAATGGTCATGTTCAGCTCTCTGAAATGAACCAGTCTTATGATATGGAAACATCCCTTTTCCTTTGGTTCTAGCTTTACGTACGGCATAAGGAATACCTAAATAGCCTTGTTGGACAGGACTTTGAAATGGTAAGTCATTTTGAATTTGATCAGATAATTTGGTTTAACGCCTATTTTAGCTTAGCAGAAATCAAGGTTACATATTCAAATAGCTTTTCTTCTGATCAATCGTCTCAAAAAATATTCATTTTACAGTCATAAATAAAAATAAAGCAACAAATAATCAGGTTTCAGAAGCTTGAAATAGCTTGTTTGATTGAATTGATTGATCAAATATTGACATTGGCCTTTTGCACTCACTGTATTTCTCTCCCTTAGCCTCCTTTAGGTATTCTGCGCTACATGATGAATGGAGAGATAGGTGAGTAGGAAAACTGCGTTCATCACTACTCTATATATTTTTGTAATGCCCGTCTTTGGCCTTTAAAAGCTCTTTCTTCTTTTCTTTCCCCAGTCTCAGCCAAAGGCTTTGAGTATGATCATTTATACATCCACTTTTTCATGGAACTGCCCAACAGTAAGTCACATATCCAGAATATGAAACTATATATAATGTGATACTTTGAATCTGAAATCAATTCAGCATTTTAACTTGTATTATTCTTGTTTCTTTAAGATTGGTCCAGCCTGCCTTTTCAGTCCCACTCAGGGGTAACACAGACCTGCCGGGCCAGAACGTTAGGGAAGGTGTGTATACTGTAGAACAGACTGGGGAACAGCTTCACAGTGTAGCTTGTGATATGTGTTAAACCCTCAGTATTCCCTCTGCCAACAGGAGAATGTAGCTTTCTTCAGTTACCCCTTCAGCTTTGAGGCTTTCTACATGAGCGAAAAAGAGAGTGAGGGTTAGTATCAGTTTCACGCATTAATTAGAAGTCTGTTTTTATGCTCTTTTCTTATAAACCATGATGCATTTAACACATTATACTAATACTTGGGTTTTATCCTTATCTCAGAGCCAATTCCTCAGTGGCCAGTGATCTACTTTAAGGTCCTTTCTCTGGACTCGTGGCACCGCTACAGAACTGAAGGCTACGGCTATCTGCTTTACCCTGCCATGCCTGGTATGCTTTGTACACTGCAGAGTTGAACTATTTAATCAATTAGTCCTTTAAAAAAAAAAAAACTATCAATTTCCTGAAGTTTGAACCAACAAATGTTTGGAAAGATATCTGCACTTGTTTCAGATCTGATACAAAATGTATCAAAGACTCTTTTCATTTTACATTTTGGCGAAAACTGTGAAGTTATCTGTTGTGATTTCAAATATCTAGTCTGGTTTTCTGATATGTGCGTGTTTATACTTTTGTGTGGCAGGTAAATATACAATAACTTGCCATACGTGGAGACCCGTTCAGACGGGGACAGTCTCCGCACTGAGGCGCTTCTTTGTCGGAGGATCTCCTGAACTTGAAGACCCCAGCTATGTCAGAATACCCGGGACCTTCAAGGTAGGCTCAAAACTATGTGGAAGCTCTCTAGAAAACAAGGAGGAATAACAAAAACAAGTATTAATTCCCATCTTTGCTTTCCTACAATAATAAACAAATCCCATAGAAAGACCACAAAGTGACTTGAATACCCTATGCATCATTTCTTTGTGAATCTCTCTAAATCGCACTTAAAGTGGTCATGTACAGTTTTATTTTCTATAAAAAAATCTCTGGTAATATTCAGTTTGTCACACTGATGAATTTCTGTATAGATTTCCCTCGAGAGACATTTGCAACACCACATTGTCTGATTATATATTTAGAACCGTCTCTGTTTCATGTCCATGTTCATGCTGCGGTTAATTATGACACTGAATTATTATTTTTTAATTCTATTTGATATACTTCCTTTTGTGTTTGCAGGGAGATAGGCTGAGTCGCTTTGGCTTCTGCACAGAAACCACAGGAAGTGTCACCTTTAATCTGCACTGCATCCAGCAGGCCAGGTGATATTCCTTCATTGGGAATGTATTTATAAATCTCAGCATTTGTTTGTGAAAAGACTTTCTGTGAAGAATTAAAGTAAAGCTATTTAAAATGTCAGTAAAGATGCTGCAGAGTGTGATCTAATGTCTCCTTGATGTCTTTGTTTCAGGGCCTTTGTTGACGCCACAATGATGAAGAAGAGGAGGCAGAAAGTTTTTGAACAGCTGGGAGGATTCAGTCAGCAGGGAGCAGTTTGCACCATTCTGGGTAAATACTGAATAATTGATTTAGATTCTGAGATTAAAAGGTTGTTTTTATACATCTGTAACTGTGTAGTCTATCCGCTCATTACATATTGTTTATTTGTATTTGTTTTCTTTGACAGAGGCCTTCCAGAGGGCCAGGAAAAAAATGCAAGAGGCCAGAGAATGTCTTCCCAGAGACCTCGTCAACACCACCTCCCATGTTGAATCCTGAGATTGAAATAACAAAATAGACTATTATTCTGGTCAAATGGCTTACACCTACTATGAAGAATAATAGCAACATTACCAGCAAGTATGATTTACCATTTGCCATGTGTTTTGACAGGACTCTGCTGCACTGTAACGAGTGAGAGAGAAGCAAACTGTCCTGTTGTTATTCATTCTTTGTAAAGACAGCTTACATGTTGTTAGGGATAATAACTGAGGTAAATATGGTTGTATATGGTAATGAACAAAGAGTATGCGTATATGCCTACTGAGTATGGTATCCCCAAGCAGTGTACTTTTTTCAGTCATCATTTGTCTCAGATTCAAGTTAACTCTAAAAGGCTTATTAAAAGTTGGGTAGCAAAAATATGGACATGATTTTGGATTGATATATCTTTTTCTATGTGTTGTATATAGGGTTCTTTTACAAACATTAGAGTGATTGCTGTATATGAAGAACTATAACTATTGTTATGGATTTGTATATCCTTTTATTTGCACGTCAAGGCCGTATGATTATATACATAACATAAATATCGGAGACTCACAATCATTAGTACTTAAATTAAATCAAATACATTCGATTGTTGACTGATTTCACAAATGTAAAAACCAACTCAAGCGGGAAGTTGTCCAGATTCCAGTGACAGTGAACGTACCATCGCACTCCCGATTCTCCATCTTCCTCCAACCGGGCAAGGGACCAACCTGCGTCTTGCACCCACCGTAACAATTCCTGGCTTACATACACTCAACAAGGTATTTCGATGATTTAAAACGTCATTATTTCTATAACCTCGTCTTTAATTCTTTGGAATTTCGTGGCGATTGCTCAGCTGGGCATCTCATCGCGAACGTTAACGTAGTTCCCTGTCAGCAGCAATGGGAGCTGGGCCGCTGATCACTTTCCTGTTCTGATGTCAGATGTAATGCTTCTATTAATAACGTTACAAGTTCAGTTCGGTGATGCTGGTTACAACATTGATTGTGTTTGTAACGCTAGTTTGTCTTTAGTCGTTAGCTAGCATCGCTAGTCGGGAGGTGCCGTCAGTGCTAATCATTAAACTGGTGCATTTAACGTTAGCATGCAGCAAGCTAACGTTAGCAAAGTGAAACTGCTGTGGGTCCAGATAATGTTGCTATCCTGACTTTTCAGGGAGGTCAAACGTTATAACAGCAAATACATTGTCGCAAATGTCACGAGTTATTTCGGTTGGTCTTTAATTGCACAAGGTGATCGACGGTATTAACACATTCTAGCTACAGTTGGATCAGTCTAAAGACATGGAATGTGTTCACGATTGACGTTAACGTTAGCTTAATTAGGTTAAAGTTAGCTACCGTTAGTAATGTAATTGCACCATTGTGTAACTCATGCTAGCTAGCACCTGTGATAAAGTTAAAACATTAACCCAAATGGTCATGAATATGTATACGTAGCAGTATGGTTTATTGTATGCGTTGTATTTGTTATCCATTTACGAGTATACTGTGTCTTCCAGATAAAATGACAAGTAGTACTACCACAGTGAAGGTTTCTTGTGCAAGTCCTTTATTCAACATCTCATTAAAGGCATAAGTAGCCAAGTATTACCAACTAGATCATTCAAAGTATTAAATGACCCATTTTAGAATAATATAAGTCACTTGGCTGTTGTTATTGTGGCTTTATTATGTATGTATCACTAATGTTGCAGCTGGTATTATTGAGTAGCTAGTAGTTAATGTGTTTAAATGAATGTAGTGGAGTAAATAGCACAATGTTTTCCTCTCATATGAAAGTAGTAGTAGCATAACGTTGGAATGCTCAAGTAAAGGACAGTTAACAGAATTGTACTTAACTCTGTGCAGGTCAGTTTCTTCCACATCAAGCTGGGAAAAACATTTATTTATAGAGCTTGGTTTGTGAACAGGGCGCTGTCAGGATGATACAGGAAAAGCCCTTCCTAAAAAATGTTAAGTTGAAGGCACACTGTTTCCTAAAATAACACCTTCTCTTTTTTTGAAGCCTTAACTATAAAAACATCCCCAGCTGATCAAACTTTATAACTGGCACTGTGCAGCCAGGCAGATGGGGATTCAGGGCATCTCCTCAACACAAATTGTTTTTTCCAGACTGCCACATTGTGGATCCTGCTTCATCTCTGCACAAGCTCCACAATCAAGTGGTTGTGTGCTTAACAACACTCATGTGTGATCTGCTGCCTGCATGCCTCTGCTCCACCCTACAGATCCATGCCATGGATCTCCCATGAAGCTGCCAATAGACTGAACTGGTATTGCTTCATGGGGCAGTTTGTAACTTGTTAATGAATGAGGCAAACAGGGACTTGGAATGATTTGCTATGCACTTGGCAGAAAGAACTGTTGTCGCTCCACAACATTTTCTACTTTACAATAGCCTCACATTTTAAAGCTAAACTTGCTACAACCTGGCAGAGGGAAAATCCAACCTATGAGAAAGATATTATCGTTGAAGTCACTGAGCTCTGCAGTGCGACCCACTCTACTGCAGGTGTTTGTCAGTGGAGATAATGTGGCTCTGTGTTTTATGTAATGCAACCTGGATGAGGCAGCAGAAACCACTAATTGTGAGCTCATTCTTTTAACTGTGGTGTGTATTTCTCTGAAGTGTCAATGGGAAGTTAAAATGTCATGGTGTCTGCTTTAATAGGAGCCTGATACCTTTAGAAAAATAATCAAAACAGAGCTACTTCTGAAAAAACGCACAAAAACCCCTTAATCGACCCACTTTTAGTCAAAGTATTCAAATACAGTCCAATTTGCATCAATGTTCACGAACAGTAGGTAATGCAAATGTCAATTAGAAAGCAATTTCAACCAAATCAGATCACATTGGAGGCAGCACAGATAAGTTAAATGACTGAATTTTGTGGAACTCCTGTGTGCTTTGATCATACACACACCCGATAAGGGATGAAGTGAAATGGGAGATGGTTAAAGGAAATCACTTGTGCAGATTTTGCTGATGGCATAATGCAATGAATTTCTCGTTGCAGATTTAAAGGACCACAATCATGACGGACTCCAAATATTTCACAACAAACAAAAAAGGTAAGTAAGGGAAAGGGGCTGAAATCTGGTTATTTCCAAGTGTCTGACAGTATATTCAAACCGTAGAGCTGCTGCTTACATTCAGTGTGCTTTATCTTTCAGGGGAGATCTTTGAACTGAAAGCAGAGCTGAACAATGAGAAGAAGGAGAAAAGAAAAGAGGCAGTAAAGAAGGTCATCGCTGCCATGACTGTTGGGAAGGATGTCAGGTATCTGTTAACATTGAACACTTGTAGAACCGTCTATTATAATCTGATATCAGTAAATCAGAATGACACAAACCACAGGTCCAATTACTTTGAGGGTTTACACACAAAGCAAGAGGCAAGTAAATTCATAAATAAGGTGGAAATGCAAGATACAACTTAATGCCAAAGCACCAAAAGGTTCTTAAAAGGGAAAAGTTAATTGAAAGCAGACGGTGGTGGATGTAAGGAATGTGGAGAATGTGGAGACCTATACACCTCTGCCCAGTTGCACACCTTTGCACATCTGGTGGCAACAAATCTACAAACAGGTTTGTATGCTTTCACATTTTACAAACACTTTTGAGGGAGTAAATATTGACCCTTAGGAGGACCTGTTTGTCACCTCGCTCACAATGTAAACATGAACAGCCTCAAAGCCTCTGACTGTGAAATCTGACTGAGGCGTCTCGCTCTGCTGTCAGTTCTTTGTTCCCAGATGTGGTGAACTGCATGCAGACTGACAACCTGGAGCTGAAGAAGCTGGTGTACCTCTACTTGATGAACTACGCCAAGAGCCAGCCGGACATGGCCATCATGGCCGTCAACAGCTTCGTCAAGGCAGGGCCTAACTTACCTTGTGCTAAGAATAGTTATGAGAAAAGTATGGAATTAAATGTTTGGGTCTGTGAAATCGAATCCTGTTAAAACCACTGCTGCCTTTCTCGTCTCGCCCCCTCCAGGACTGTGAGGACCCCAACCCTCTGATTCGCGCTCTGGCCGTCCGCACCATGGGTTGCATCCGTGTGGACAAGATCACAGAGTACCTGTGTGAGCCGCTTAGGAAGTGCCTGAAGGACGAGGACCCGTACGTGAGGAAGACGGCGGCCGTCTGCGTGGCCAAGCTCCATGACATCAATGCCCAGATGGTGGAGGACCAGGGTTTCCTGGACTCCCTGAGGGACCTCATCGCCGACTCCAATCCCATGGTAGGTGTCATGTTTTTCTACCCGAGTCTTAAATGATTAGGATTTTATTTAAAGACCATCATGGAACTGGAGCTTGATTAAAATGCAGGAAGTCATAGGTTGTCAGTCTACTATGCAGTCTAGAGGAATACGTTGGAACTCAAACCGCTGCACTCAGGTATTTCTGGGATGGGATGGCGTTTGAATAAGGTTTGCATGCTTTTAAATCACAGTGGTTTGCCTTCATCCTCTGTTGCTTTCTAAGAAAACGAACACGCAAGAGAGGCAGGGTTTTGCCTAGGAATTTGGTTTGAAGAGCTTGTGACGCAGATTTAGAATGATCAAAAATAATTGCAAATCAGCTTATTTCTGCTTCAGTATTGCTGCAATATTTGTGTTTGAGGAAATGTTTTGACTACTGTTTAAGTTCGCTGGAGTTTCTTTGTATACTGATTTTTCACTTTTTAAATCGCTTTTCTACTAGTACTCAAAGACACATTTCATACAACCATGCTACAAACATACATACAGGACTGAAAAAAGCAGAAGATGTAATACAAATAAAATATAGAACAGGATTTCAGTAAGAACCGGTGGAGTTATGACTCGGAGGGAAGACGTTTAACAAGAAATAGCAAGCTTGAAGAGTTGGGTTTTAAGTTTTTGATGATATTCAAATCTGAAAACCCCTCCTCTTAGGTTGTGGCCAATGCAGTGGCCGCGCTGTCTGAGATCAGCGAGTCTCACCCCAACAGCAACCTGCTGGACCTGAACCCGCAGAACATCAACAAGCTGCTGACCGCGCTCAATGAGTGCACGGAATGGGGACAGATCTTCATCCTCGACTGCTTGTCAAACTACAACCCCAAGGACGAGCGCGAGGCCCAAAGGTAACAACTCCTCCGAACCAGAGTATGGGATGTAGGCTCGTGCTGGTTGACCTCTCTGACTCTCACCTTTCCCGTCTTCCCCTTCTGAAGCATCTGTGAGCGTGTCACCCCCCGGCTGTCTCATGCTAACTCCGCCGTGGTGCTGTCAGCTGTGAAGGTGCTGATGAAGTTCTTGGAGCTGCTGCCCAAAGACTCAGACTACTACAACACCCTGCTGAAGAAGCTATCCCCCCCGCTGGTCACCCTGCTGTCTGGAGAGCCTGAGGTCCAGTACGTTGCTCTGAGGAATATCAACCTCATCGTCCAGAAAAGGTGCGTGGTCACGAACAGCAGAAGCTATTTTCTTTCACTCGATGAACTTAGCATTTCCCTCTGGCGTGTATCTGTAGGATCCGGTCTTCCCAAGGTCTAACATGTGATGTGTTGCTCTGTGTGCAGGCCTGAGATCCTGAAGCAGGAGATCAAGGTTTTCTTTGTGAAGTACAACGACCCCATCTATGTGAAGCTGGAGAAACTGGACATCATGATCCGCCTGGCGTCCCAGGCCAATATTGCCCAGGTACCTTATATAAAGCTAAATGGGAGCTTTGTTAGAGAGATCACTTGCACATTGTTTTGCTCTCTATAACAGTTAGTATTTACAGCATTGCCTTTTATATAAATACCCATACGTATACTACAAGTGAATTAGTATGTTAATTGATGTCAAAATCATGTCAAGTATTTTTTAAGGTAAAGCTTGAAGTCCATTAAACTAAATCCAAACTGAAAACGGTTCTCCTCCTTCCAGGTGCTGGCCGAACTGAAGGAGTATGCCACAGAGGTGGATGTCGACTTTGTGCGCAAGGCGGTGCGAGCCATCGGACGCTGTGCCATCAAAGTGGAGGTGAGAAACACTCTGATCGATTCTGGTCTCTACGCTGAAGTCTTCTCGTGTGAATTGTGTCAGAATGTCTGACTTGTGACCTGGGCATTTTGAAAGTAGAAACATCACAGCTGCTCAACAGAGACTATTGTAGTTCAGTGAATCATTCTCAAGTGTCTCCTTGATGGTGAAAGTTTTTCCTGATTGATAAAGAGTCATATTGAGAAATCTTAGGTGTGCCAAGTCTCCTCTTTCCTGATAAACAGTTATATATTCAGCTCATCATTGCTCATGTTTAAGCCTCTGTTTTGTATCCCTCCAGCAATCAGCTGAGCGCTGTGTCAGCACTCTGCTGGACCTGATCCAGACCAAAGTCAACTACGTGGTTCAGGAGGCCATCGTGGTCATCAGGGACATCTTCCGCAAGTACCCCAACAAGTAGGTTCCTCTTGAATCCTGGAGAACCAGTAGGGCTGTACCAAATACCTTAAACTATTAATTCATCATGGTGATATTCACATTTTAACATTATTCAAATGATGATCTCTTTTGTTTCACCATTTATTGGAAAAGGGGCGCGCACCTGTATTAACAGGGGGTTTTTGCAGCGAATCATAAGACTCTGACCCCTGACATGCTGCTGTTGTTCAGGTATGAGAGCATCATCGCCACCCTGTGTGAGAACTTGGACTCCCTGGATGAGCCAGACGCTCGCGCTGCGATGATCTGGATCGTTGGCGAGTACGCCGAGAGGATCGACAACGCTGACGAGCTGCTGGAGAGCTTCCTGGAGGGCTTCCACGATGAGAGCACCCAGGTGGGTCCAGACATCCTAAGAGCCTTGAGTTCTCCTGAAGGATCAAAACATGAGAAGTTAAAGGGAAATGTGCAATAAGAGTCACAATGGAGCATTTCTTTTCCTGAATGCATTGTAGATGTTTCTGTGCTGCAGTCAACACGTTTCCATGTTTCACTTTTGCACACTTTATAGTAACCCGCTTGTTTCCACCTTCCACATCGAGGATGAGAAGAAAACTTGGTGAGGTACACTGAAAACATAATGATGTAACAGTGTGCGCTCTGATCTACAGGTCCAGCTCACTCTGCTGACCGCCATCGTGAAGCTGTTCCTGAAGAAGCCGTCAGAGACTCAGGAGCTGGTGCAGCAGGTCCTAAGCCTGGCCACCCAGGTGAGTCAAACAGAGGAGTGCACCTTTGCACCAGTTTGAAGATTAATTTATTCACTACTGGATTATTTTGCTTGTTTTTTCAGATATTACACAACGTGTTTTCGATCAAATGATTCAAAAGTTTAAATTAGTTTAATTGAAAACGTATAAAAGTAAAAACAACTATTGGGCAAAAATACAGTGAAATAGAAAATATGTTAGCTGTTTTTTTCCTACCTTTATTAATAAGTTTCTGGTTAATTTGTGGAGAAATTTGCAAGTAATTTATCATTTATTGCAGTTTATGACAAAAACTATACTTCATCACAATATATAATGATATCTAAATAAAACTACATCAGTTATGATTATGGTGCGTCTCTCCTAGCCTCCTCCATAGTAGCAGCTAGTGTATCTATGGTCCCAAAGATGTAACTCCTTCACTGAGTAAATGTAAATTGCTCCTCTGCAGGACTCTGACAACCCCGACCTGCGTGACAGAGGCTACATCTACTGGCGCCTGCTGTCCACCGACCCTGTGACCGCTAAGGAGGTGGTGCTGTCAGAGAAACCGCTGATCTCCGAGGAGACGGACCTGATCGAGCCCACGCTGCTGGATGAGCTCATCTGCCACATCGGCTCCCTGGCCTCCGTCTACCACAAACCCCCCAGCGCCTTCGTGGAGGGCAGCCACGGAGTCCACAGGAAACACCTCCCTGTGCAGCACAGCAGGTCGGTCCCTCAATATTTAGACTGTTTCATTCGCAGCGAGCTCCCACAGAGAGGACGTGCTCTGCAGACTGTTGTTGCTGGCCGTTGTTGTTACGACTTTAAAGACTCCATGAAATAAATGCTTCGTTAAGATCTCCGTCACCATTTGAACTGTTCGACACGCTTGAAGACAAATAATGTTGATCCTTTGATTTTGTTCCTTAGCGGTACTGCTGTTTTCTCCTCTGGCAGCATCGAGACAGGTGAGAGCCCAGTCAGCGGGGGCCCCGCCGCGGCCATGGATCAGCCTCATGTGATCCCCAGTCAGGGGGACCTGCTGGGGGACCTGCTCAACCTGGACCTGGGCCCTCCAGTCAATGTGCCTCAGGTCTCCTCCATGCAGATGGGCGCGGTGGATCTTCTGGGAGGAGGCCTCGACAGTTTGGTGAGCTTATGCAGATGAAATGCTGCTGAAATGTTCTTTGGTTTTTCTTGAGGTTTGAACGTTTATGCTTGTAATTTAAAATGCCTCATGATTTTTGTATTAAATCTAAAATGTTTATGAAAACAATTTGGCACATTAATATAATGATTTGTTTTTCCAAGATTAAGGCTTGGTGTGTTTCTCCTCTGCTAATGGTTGCTTTCTACGTCTTCAAGCCACTGGAGAAACTGGACTCCTTGACAGTCATCTTGCACATTTGAAAGTTTCAATCTAACACGTGATGCAGAGCTGCTATTGCTCCAGGAAGCAAGCGCTCCTCTTGATGGGTTGCGGTTGCTAAGAAAGTCTCTGTCTCTGTCTCTGTTTGTGTTTGGTTTGTCTTTGGGGGGGGCCTCTCTTCTCCTGTAGCTGGGGGGAGACCTGGGCGGAGGTGTTGGGGGAAGTCCAGCAGTAAGTCCAGCCCTTCTCTTCAGCAGTGTGTCTGTCTGCTTGCTGCATGCTCGCTGAATTTAACCCTCAGCTTCTACTGTTCTCCCTAACGTTTTTATCCTGGCTTCTCTTTCTCACACTCGTATCTTTAGTTAGTAGACCTCACTTTGCAAAAAAAAAACCATCCCTCAATAGATAGATAATAGATGACTGCTTCACTATGAACCTGTTGTCACCTGTTAGGATGAGCACACCCATCACTCAGCTGTAATAGAGCTGAAAAATAAGAGACTTCCAGATGTTTTACCTTCTCTACAATGTTCTACCTTTTATGTATAATGACGTGTTGATGGGGTTTGAAACCAAACCATAGCGATGTAGATTATCTTCCTGCCTATTCGGTCTAAAGTAATCCATCATTCATGTAATCAAAATCTGGTTTATTGACAACTAGGGTTTTCACTTAGTGTTTATTGT
Organism: Eleginops maclovinus; assembly: GCF_036324505.1. Classification (NCBI taxonomy): domain Eukaryota; kingdom Metazoa; phylum Chordata; class Actinopteri; order Perciformes; family Eleginopidae; genus Eleginops; species Eleginops maclovinus. The sequence continues at coordinate 3,986,791 of NC_086359.1, forward strand.
GTTTGTGCAAAAAATAAACGTCATAAAAGAAAATGATTAAACGACAAAAATCCAGAAAATAAAAATGAAAATATAAAATATAAAAATAAATCTGAATTAATATTATGAACTTTTTCAGTTTGAAAGACAATTGTTCAGAAATATGCAAAATTATTACTTTTATGTATTATATTATTATAAGAAATACTGACTGATACAAAATCTGAACCACAATCCTACAATTTGGACATTCTGCATCCTGATCATTGAAGGCTTGTAATTTATGGCCTAAAACACACACAACCAGCACACAACTCGCCTCAAATCTGAGCGTGTTCTCACTCTCTTCTATTTTGGCTAAATGTGTAAATGTGTTTTATTAATGCTCGTTCTTTTGGCATGACTTAAAAGTGTTTGCTTCTCTTTGTGGGTTTGTAGCAAATTCTGCCAGTAATGCAAACTAAAACCAAGTGCTGAGATCGTGTGTTTTGTGTGTGTGTGTGTTTTTGCTGTGATGGCTTTAGGTCGGACAGAACTTCATCCCCTCATCTGTCCCCAGTACTTTTGCTCCGTCACCTACACCCGCTCCCCAAGCCGTCAGCAGCGGCCTCAACGACTTGTTTGAGCTTTCCACAGGCATGGCCAACACCTCCGGAGGATTCATCTCCCCAAAAGTAGTGAGTTTATACTTCAGAATTCCCCTTGAATAATGTAAAACACACATACTCAGTTTAGTCAATTAGAAATGCATCCCTCACAAGAAATACAACACTCTTTATCGCTGCATGTGGTTTGAAAGTTTAATGAATACACTGCCATTCAAACCTCTGTTATCAGCTGTGATATTGACGAGTACTACGTGTATAATTGATCACGCTCGTCCACTCTTTTCCCAGGTGTGGCTGCCTGCCGTGAAAGCAAAGGGCCTGGAGATCTCGGGAACCTTCTCTCGCCGCCAGGGTCACATGTACATGGACATGACCTTCACCAACAAAGCCCTGCAGCACATGACTGACTTCGCTGTCCAGTTCAACAAGAACAGGTCAGAGCGGTGATACACAGTACATCTACCATCTGAAATAGAAAGGCTCTGTCTTCAGGTGTGCTTCATGTCCATCTTTTAACTGAATGCAGGTCATTTAATGCCACTCATATTTGATTTTGTTTCCCTTCATGTAGTTTTGGGATGATTCCTACCAGTCCGCTGCCCATTCACACTCCACTGATGCCCAGCCAGACCATCGAGGTCTCTCTGCCCATCAACACCATCGGACCGGTCATGAAGATGGACCCGCTCAATAATCTGCAGGTACTGAAGAACACAGTCGCGGCACATTTGAACAGCAGCGCAACACGTTTGAAAGACTAGGGACTCGTGAAATTAGACATTTTTCTATCCTGAAGCAGAAGCACACCATCCTGCAGAACTGACCTGTTTGTAATGAATAGCTTCAGCTGCAGTGAAGCAACTCTAAATGCAGCAGGGAGAAATGCACCTATGAACCTGCACATTAGATTTCACTCAACTGTTTCATTTTGCACTATTTTTATTCTCTTATTTTGTCTCATGTCCTTCTATAATATGTTGCATTGTTGGAGGAGCTCGGGACCTAAGATTTTCATTGCCATAACTACATTGTAGCTACTGTGCACATGATAAGGCACACCCTGGGACCTTGAACCCCCCCTTTATTCCCAAACTGACTGCTTATGTGAATTATTTTGTGGTATAAGTGATCATTCTTTGTTTGATTGAACACAGGTGGCTGTGAAGAACAGCATCGATGTCTTCTACTTCAGCGTGCTCATCCCTCTAAACATTTTCTTTGTTGAGGATGGAAAAATGGGTATGATTGAACCTCATCTCACCTTTCTTTACACCAACAATATCTCCTGCAAACAATTAGTCATTTTTTAACATTGGACTAGATATGGTTTATAGTCTAAGACGGAGAGCACCTGTGTTGATGTGTTTGTGTTTCCCCTCCTCAGAGCGACAGGTGTTCCTGGCTACCTGGAAAGACATCCCCAATGAGAACGAGCTCCAGTACCAGATAAAGGAGTGCCATCTTAATGCAGGTAGGCCTCGTTGGAGAATAAAACTCCAGTGTTGCAGAGAAATGTTTGAACAGCAGATGGTGGGCAAGTAAGGCTGCTCATTAAGTATCTTTGGTATTTATTTGTCTTGTTCGGTTTTTGGGGGGGTTTTGTTAAGGATGAGAAAAATGCATTTGCTGCCTCACTTGCACAACAACGATTGGTTCAATGCAACTGAAGAAAAATAGCAAAGCAATATCAATAGTGACCGGCACCCTCCTTCAGATGGATGGATTATCCTGGCCAAGAAGAAGTGTTCACTAACACGGATTTAAACAAATTTGTCAACAATATTTTAGAGGAATCAGCCTTTTGTGGGCATAGAAAAAGCATGTATCTTTTATTGCAAAAACAAAAGTGTTTTCAGCGTCAATTAAGTGTGACACATTTTCATCCTGCCAAATTACAACAACCCTCTGTGCTCTTTCAACCCTTTGAGGTCCCCAGGACTAGCGTTAGTGTCACGTTAAGACTCCTCATGTTTGGACTGAAATAATCAAAAACCTCATAACACAACTCTCTCTGTGTTTCCTCTCTTATCCCACATGCCTGTCTTGGGACATTTCCTCCTGAAGAACACGTCCAAACGGCCCGTTATTGTGCCGTCCTGGCAGCAGGATGGTGGTTCTTCTAGCTGGGCCAGTGTTGTAGATACCTGGTCAGGTTTACGGAGATCTTAAGGCTTCCTCTCATAGTTCATTAAAATCCTCATAGAATTCATTTACCGTCAATATGAAAAAATGTTATAGAGGTTGCATTAGACCGTGTTAGTGTTAGTTCCTTTAGTGACTTCGGTTTCAGTGGTGATTACAGCCTCCTCTTTTTGTTCAGTGATGTAGGTGTCTTAACACCTTGATATTACTTGTGGTCTTGCAGACACAGTATCAGGGAAGCTGCAGAATAACAACATCTTCACCATCGCCAAGAGAAACGTAGAAGGCCAGGACATGCTCTACCAGTCTCTGAAGCTCACCAACGGCATCTGGATCCTGGCCGAGCTCCGCATTCAGCCCGGGAACCCCAACTACACGGTAGAATTACCAGCAGTTTGCAATCTCTAACTGTCTGCTTTCTTTCACGGGTGTTTAACGTCCAACTACAACCACTATAAGCCGTCAATAACGAGCAATAACTTAACTACTATAATAGTTTTAAACACCGATATTATTAGGCTCTTAAAACAGCAGTGATTGTATATACAAAGTCCAATATGTGTCCTATTTCAACTGTGTGTCCTTCTCTGTTTCCACAGCTGTCTCTCAAGTGTCGGGCCCCGGAGGTTTCTCAGTACGTGTACCAGACCTACGACTCTGTGCTGAAGAGCTAATTTGCTCCCACACCTGACGACTCTGCTTCGTATTTACAGCAAACTGCAGTGTTTTATCATTTTCTGCCATATGCATCTAGCTGCCAAAACAAGGGACTCTAAACAGTTAATGGAAGTACATCATTCGGATCATTAGTTGTATTTTTCCTCTGAGAAATCAACCAGGCAAATTTCCACACTGAAGTTAAACACTGTTTATGTTTCTTTATTTTGGCAGTTTGAAAAGCGTGATGGAATCATCTTCTTCAGCTCCCCATTTTCTATTTTTACCTCCCAGTGAAAACACGTCTACCATTCCATCCTTAATTGAGTTTCTTAATGTTGTGACTGATGGTTAACCATCATGAGTGGAAATACTAGTCTCCCCAGATTCTATGAAGCCAATTATCTTTTATTTTGCACGGCTCACATTCCTTTTGATTATTTTATATTGCTTCGGTTGCACCTACAGAATGATACCAGTGTTGATTTATTCCCTTTGCCATTAATATGTATGAAGAGTGGAAACCATCCATGTGATTGTCAGGTCTCACTAAAACTTCTGCAGACACTACGCAGCATACTCCTTTTCTCATTCGTAGCATTGGTTTTCGATGTCTCACTCATGCTGGTCTGAGAACCGGGGATACGCAAGTAACCTATAGGTTTTCCTTTCATTGCACAGCTTCTTGTATTTAATGGGGTTACACATATATAGATGTGCCGATAGAAACTAGTTTTTCCTCCAAAAGTTTGAAACATTGTAATTGAAAAACTTCAAAATGCATTCCAAAGTTGGAAAGGGAAAATGCAGACCAGAGATAAGAGCTCCAGTAACTCTAAAGGAACCATATCCAGGTATTTCTCCGCTTCTTCCCATCGAATAATTATCGCTTCTCAAGCTTTCCTTTCCTGCCATTTGTGGTTAATCTGGCAGAGTGAAATATATTGATCCTGCAGGTGATGAAACACAGAAGCGGCATCGTTCCTAGGTCTTTATTGCAATCGCTTCTCCATGAGCCTTCAGCACATGCTGTCTGTATTAACACTCCCTTTTCACCTCAGCTGCACATAAATCTTTTTTAAGCTTTTTTTTCTTTTTCTTTTTTATATGTTTTAATGGTTCATTTCAAGTCATATAACGCAGGTGATTGATGCAACGGATACCCCTAAATGCATACAAATGTGAAGTGTCTTGTGAATCAGCTAAATTCTGCGATGTAGTGAGGAACACCATCCCTGTTCTGACTGGAAGTAACTCACTGTACATTTGTTTAAATAACCAGGTTGCTGTTAGTTTTAACTTGAAGATCTTCCCCATTTGAACCACTCCACAAACCACAGCAGCTACTGATTAACACACCGGTGCCACTCTGTTTTAAAAAGTCCACTTTATTTGACATAACTCCTTTCGTTATAGCCCCGTTAACTGCAACCACATAGTTGTACACGGCTTAATGCACCTATATTGTCATTCCTATTTATTGTGCATCTACCTCCTGCGTGTTTTCCTTTTTAACCGGCTTTATTGTTGCAGTACCTTCAATTCTGTAATGTGCTTTAAATGTTTTCATCTCATCTTTTGATACCAGTGTTTTCTTTTGTATTCTTCATGCCATTGTTGTCGAGCAATTTTTAAACCTGTGGCAACACAGCCGCACTAATATCACAGGACCAAGCATTCACGCAAATGAATTGCCAAGTCTGTGTTTTAATACCCAAGTGTCAATGTAACCTTCTGATGTTGGCTTTGTGTGTGCTAGAGAGGGTGCGTACTGTACGCCCTGAGGCCCAGAGTTGCGCTAGTACAGTGTAGTCCAGTGATGGTGTAGTTTATGTAGCTAATAAATGAAAAATGTTTTGGTATTACCCTGAAAAGGAAATCAAGCCTTCCCTCTATTGAGCAGAACATTTTCAGTGTAATAAATGTGTTGGTGAACCTATTTTCTTACATGGTAACATGTTTATGTGCCTGCATGAGCCCACTGTCCTTTTTATCCCTTTTCCTTTAGGATGTGGCTTTGCTCCATTTAAAATCTCCAGACTTCATGTCTCAGTTGTAGATCTCATTGTCTTCAGCACTCCCACTTTAAGAAGTATATCCAAAACGTTTGCCAGCAATAGAGACTGTATGGTGAGAGCTGTAATGGCATCTTATATAAATGGAAAATGTCTAGAATTATTGCTGTAACCCTGTTGTAAATGGTGTTTTTGTCACACTACCACATCTTCTGTCATTAAAATGTCAAAACACATGACGCGTCAGGGTTCGTATTTATACAAACCAAATCAGACTCAGGAGATGGGTAAAACCAGATGTGGAAGATGTACTCATACTTAAGTAAACACCTGCAGTAAATCCAGCAGCTACCCTGCAGTATACACAGCCATTCAAACTAGCTGCACCTTTACCAGCTCTGAGAACACTTTAATGATCAATCATTATAAAACATATCAGAGATATTATTCTGAAATGGACCAATCAAACAAGGACTACTTTTACTGTCGCTACTTTAAGTACATTTAGATGAGAGTACTTTTTACTTTCACTGGAGGAACATTTAGAATACTTTTACTGTGACAGAGTATTCCTACACTCTGGTACTTCTACCACCTCTGCTTGGATGGGACAGGTTACAAGATAACTCCTTTCCATGATTATTCTACCAGTTTGATTGCGTGCAGTTTCAACATTTAAGGAAAGGTGGCGGTATGGCGGCACTCTGCTATTAAATGTTAAGCGAAGAAGAAGGCAGCGGTCCGCGACCAATCAGATCGACTGGCGGGTGCTGGGGTTGTTGTGCTCATCTGTCACACTTTTATAAAACATTATAACGGATCTATAAAGATAAACCATGGCGTCGTTTGTGACCGAGGTGCTCGCCAGCTCCGGAAAACTGGAGAAAGAGGACCTGTCCAGTAAAATAAGCAAAATGTCGCGCAAGGTGGAAGATACGAAGGTAATCAACTAGCTAGCATAGCATTAGCTACGTGAAGCTACGTAAAGTTTGAACCAGCGTTAGCAGTTAGCGCTAACACTGGAGAGCAGAAACTTCTCTCATCATTTGACCGACGTTTGATATGTTTTCACAATTCATCTGCAATAAAATGAAGTTACACATAAACATTAATCACATCATAAGTTGATAAAGAGTGTTTTTAAAAGCTAGTTTAGCTAAGTGCATTTTCATTAGCATGACCGTTAGCTAGCCATATGTGTTGCACCCTCAGTGCTGACAGCTGATTACGTGGCTGTATATTTAGAGAAACCTAACCTCTTAATATTACCTAAATATAATAAATGTATACTAGCAGTAGTAGTGTTTTATTCTATCTTTGATGAAGTCAGTGTTTTACTCAAGTACTACACTTAATGTACAGACGTTATTTCTCTGTTGTTTTGTTTTTTGCTTGCCTGCAGCTATCTGACATCTTAAGTTAAAGATACAGATGAGAATACAAGACGTGTGAAAAGCTAATAATATTATTTTAATTATGTTCATGCAAACATATGTAATGGTTCATGATTTACACCATTGAAAATACGCTGCTTTTTATCATTGTATTACTTTTAATATGTATGACAGTGAAGCAAACATGTGTTTTGATTGACAGCAAGGCAGTATACAGAGCCATGGGTATTCAGGCCGTTGTAAAGTGGTTGTTTGCCAGTCCAGAGTAATGAAGACTGTAATTGTACTCAAACTGTACACACCTGTTTACTGGGCTTAAAGCAAAAGTATATCTTGTGACAGTTTGTCCGTAACTCAGTTTTCCTTGTGTTTATTTCATAGGAAGAAGTATGTGAAATGATAAACAAGAAGTATAATGACTTCCTGCCGAGTCTTCAAGGATCTGAGGAGCTAATGGTACAGGTGGATCAGGTCTCCAAAGAAATGGATGCCCTTAAAAACTGCATTGAGACTGAGGTAAGTGTGAAACTGTTTTTAAATAATAGATATACCTAAGACACATCCGCTAAAAGGGCAGAACGATCGCCTTCAGTTCTACTTGGTGGATTTATAGCAGTGTTGTTGTTTTTAACCGTTTCTGTTTGTTAACATAGGTGCAGCAGAACATGCACGTGGCTGTGGCTGAGTATTCGAAGCTTAAGCAGCAGCTGGAGAAAAACACTGTCATCATATCAATGCTTGGACACCTAAAAGAGGTACAACATCTCTGGAAATGTGTAATGCCAACCTAACATTTGAAATGTGTTTACTGAAATAGAATGTAATATGCAGTCGCTGAGGATATTATAGTCCAACAATTATAACTAAAAAATCAACTATAAAATATCCTGATATAAAACTAATGTATTTCTCTAATGAGCTCATTATAGTAGTGTCCTGGTAGGACTTTATGAAAGCCTCAAATAAAAGTGGCACAGTGTTTTCTAAAATGTACATGTGTCTTTGTGTCTCAGTTTCACAGTGCAATGGAGGAGTTCAACAAAGCTTTACAGGACAAGAAGTATGTTGTTGCAGCCAACCAGCTTGAAAGGGTAAGAGCTTCTTACATCATGTCCCAAAAAACCTCACCTCCACACTGAACTAGGGCTGGGCAGTTCATAGAAATCACTACAACACATTAAGCTGTTTATGATGCATGTTCAATAGTTTTGAAGCCTTTTACTATATGTCCCTTGGTGCGTCAGTAAGAATAAACAATAACTAAAGTAGATGCTTGAACAGTTCCTGGTATAATTTATACTGACAATGAGGCCACAAGCTAAAGAGCAGACTTAGTTGACACAAATACCCTCATATCGCTAGCAAAACAACCTTTATCCCAAACACATCCATCAAACTCACTGCAGACAAAACCAAATAAACAGAGGTCTTTGTACATTAAACGTTCTGATTTATAACTATTGGATCTGTTTTTCTCCAAGGCAAAAGCCAGTGTGGATTCTCTGAAGGGCTGGAAGACTTCCCAGCTGCCTCTGCTCAGCGCTCTCAGCTCCGAGTTGACGGTGCAGAGAGAAAACTTAATCTACCACCTGGGAGACGAATGGAAGCGCCTCGTCATCTGGAGACTACCATCCTCAAAGGGTGAGACTTCGATATGTGTTTCAGATGTGTTAAATATACAACTATATGGAGTAAACTGTGTTCTGTACTTTGTTGACTTTGAACTTGTTGGTTCCTCCCATTTTTCACCTCCAACAGGGTGTTCTTTTCTTCTGTACAGTGTCCACATGTAGATAAACACATGCTACAAATTTACACTCAATCTCACCTTTGACCCAATGCCATTATTCCTGTCATGGTCTCAAAACATTGTGTGAAGCATTTAATCAACTCGTCAATGAGCTGTTAGCTATATCATAGCAAATGTATCTGCTTTATAAGTGACTGTTGGATGTGTACCAGCAGAGCCTGCAGATCTGAAGTCCTTCTTGAAAGTGGAGCTGAACCTAAGCCACTCCTTCAGTAAAGACGAAGAACCCAGACCTCCTGCTCTGCTGTGCTCCGTCCTGCAGGCTCTGGCCATCCAGGGAGACCTGCAGCACAAGATCAAACTCTTCAGTAAGAACTGCACTGTTGAATATCAAACACTGTTGCTTGTATCCAAGGTATCCAAGGTATCCCTGGTCAGCGTGTGCTCAGTGATGCTCTCTGTCGTCGTCCTGCAGGTCAGGTGCTGTTGAAGAACATGCTGAAGCCGCTGGTGATGTACCCCTCCCTGTCGGTGAGGGTGACGGAGCAGCAGGAGGAGGGAACCGTCCTGGCCATACAGTGTCTGGAGGAGAGTCAGGAGGAGAGATCCACTCCTTCACAAGTCTACAGCAAACTGTTGCTGGTGCTCGTGACGCTGCACTCACACCTGCTCGGTACTTCTGAGTCTATAACAAGATATATATATGTCATGCTTTAAAAACTGCGCAATCTCACTGAGTTTTACTTGTTATTTTCCAGATGTGTCTATTGGCAATAAAAAGCTCTCAGCTATCATGGGGGAGCTGATATGGGAAGAAATCTCGCAGTGCATCATCCATGAGTGTCTGCTTTACTCCATCCCCAACAACCGCAGCCAGCTGGAGAAATACAACACAGTACGGACCCAACCACGCTTTGTAGTGTGTTGTGAAAGTGTAATGACACGTACAAAAGTTCATTTTTTATTGAATATCATGTTTGCTTTGCTCACTCAAGGTGATCAAGGAAACGGAGGAGTTTGAGGATTCTCTGAAGGAGATGGAGTATCTGCAGGGCGACTCCACAGACCTGCTCAAATACGCCCGGGACGTTAACTGTCATTTCGCCAGCAAGAAATGCAAGGATGTCATCGTGGCGGCCCGCAAACTCATGACCTCCAAGATGCACAACACCGTCAAAGTGCGTGCAAGCTAGGGTTGGTTGCTGGATGAATAAACTGCAGACTGGGGAGTGATTCGGTTACCAGAGTTTAATAAATAAGGGGCATTATTAAGCATGGATCTTAAAATAAACCATGCAAAACATTATTAGGTTTGTTTCTTTTTGCTTTTTAACAAGTTGCAACGATTAGTCAATGAATTTTCTCTAGAGAACTGTACAAGTAGAAAATACCAAAGAATTACTGTCATAAAATAGACTGTATTGTATCATATTGCACTGCAGACCAGCTTAACATGAAATATGCCCCAAGATCTCCAGGTCATTCTCTTTATCTTATTCTATAGCATCCTTTTTATTTTCTCTGTCTCAGATCACACCTGACTACAAGCTGCGTCTTCCCAAGCTTCCTGCTCCGGCTTCAGAGCAGAAGGTGAAGCAGGAGAGCAAGAAGGACGAGGTGACGATTGAGAACTCGAAGCAGCTCTCTGTGTGGAGTCTGTGTCTGCCGGCCTGTCGCATCAGCGAGTCGGTGCAGCAGCTGATGGAGCTTGCTCTCAACACGCTGTGTGAGGCCGTGGGAAGCTCCACCCAGTGGTACGAACAGAGCTCAGTCTGTCTTCTGTAAAGGGAAAAACAATACTCCCTGACAGTAACTTTGTTTGTTGTTGTTTTATATGTCTATTGAACAAAGACCATGCATAAACATAACAGTCAACAGAGAGTAATGATTGTGAAAATGCTCTGTTCCTTTCAGTGCGTTACAGCTCTTCTTCACCGTGAGGAACGTCTTCCAGCTGTTCTACGATGTCGTACCGACGTATCACAAGTAAAGACGTCTCCATCATATAACCTAAAGCAGATCAGACCAACACATTCCTCCTCTAGGTGTAAAATGTCTTTCTCTCTGCTTCCCCATCCAGGGAGAACCTGCTGAAGTTTCCTCACCTGGCTGCCATCCAGCACAACAACTGCATGTACCTGGCTCACCACCTGCTCACGCTGGGGCATCATTTCAGAGCTCACCTGCCTCCGCTCATCAGCGAGGGCGTCGCTACATTTGTTGATATGGTGCCCGGATTCAGGAAACTGGGTAAACAAATATTTACACTATCGGCCACATAAGCGATTAAATGTGGAACTTAGAAGTTTCCTTTTTTAAATCCATCTTCTCTTTTGCTGTACTTTTATATATATGTGTGTATTAATTGTTTGTTTAATTATTATTTATCTATATTAATCACTCTATTTTCCACTAATTAATTCTTACTGCAGTTTAAAATATATGTATTTCCATCTATTTTTACTTTTGTATTTGTATATTTTCTGTAGTGCCACCATGGAGACAAAATAATATATTGTCCTTCTCCAGGTGCGCAGTGCTTCTTGGCGCAGATGAATGTCCAGAGAGCTGAGCTGTTGGAGAGACTTTCCACCGCTCACAATTTCTGCAACCTGGACGATGGAGACAACTACATCGCAGCCAACAAAGCAGTCAGACAGGTGAGAGGAAACACCGTGAACCAAAACGTCTACCTGCGTTCAAATACTGCATACCATTTTGTGCTTCCACTCTGATTGCATTAGTCTCTCCCTCCCTCAGTGATCACGTGTTTGCTCGCCTGCAGGTCATCCATCAGTTGAAGCAGCTGGGCACAGTGTGGCAGGACGTCCTACCAGTGGGCATCTACTGTAAAGCCATGGGCAACCTCCTCAACACGGCCATCACAGAGGTCATCGCCAAGATCATGATGCTGGAGGTGTGACACCTTTTTAAAAATGCACTCTGTAAATGCAAGTGCTAACGCTATAAAATGTACAGCAAAACATTCCAAAAAAGTCCGTCGGCGGCACAAACTAATAAAGACCAGGTAAAAAACCCCGGGCTGAAGGCAGGATTCATTTCCACAGTGTTTTCTGACGGCTGCTTTTAGTTGGGATGCAGTCACAGATAGACTTTAGCCGGAAATCTAACATACATATATTTTTCTATCTTTCCATCAAACTGCATGAGCTCTGCTTCTCTTCAATGAGTTAATAAATACTTCCTTCCCTTGAAGCAGTAAGAACTTAATTCCTGGAATAAACTGTTTACAACAAAGTCTGTGGATGATCTTGAGTAACCAGGTCCTGATGTCTGTCGAGTTTTCACATTTATTTTTGAGCAGTACATACTTTTATTTCAACAGGATATTTCCTCTGAGGACGGGGAGCACCTCCACACTTTGTGCCAACCCCTCATCGAGGAAGGGCCGCTCGTCTTCATCCCTCTGGCGGAGGAAAACAAGAACAGGAGGTATCAGGAGGAAGTGCCGCTTTACGTCAGGAAGTGGAGCACCTTCAAGGAGCTGGTCATCGTGCTCCGGGCAAACCTGCAGGAGATAGTCGACAGGTAAGGACACGTCATGATTATTAAAAGTAAATAATCATGAGCTGTTTTTTCATCAGAGTATTTAAAGGACTTCTGGGGATTTCATACTTTTAATTTTTAAGGATGTGTGTGATTGGCTGATTTGTCCGACCCCCTCTCCACAGGTGGGCTGACGGTAAAGGTCCGCTGGCGGTGGAGTTCACGAGTTCGGAGGTGAAGAATCTGATCCGGGCCTTGTTTCAGAATACGGAGAGGAGAGCTGTAGCTCTGACAAAAATCAAATAGAAACCTGGCGAGAAAAGGAAAGATACTACAGCACTTTTTCCGCTGAGGAAAATACGATCCATGCCTTTATTCTGTTTCGTTAAATATATGCATTTCAATGTGTGTCAGTTTGAGAGGCATAGTTGCCCCTGAGGTTTAAGCTGGTTGTAATCAATCTGGAGGATGCATCTCAACATTCAGACTGCAATCAGTCCTGCAGAGATTACACAAAGGCTTCTTTACATCCTGCAGCCTCGTCATATAGCTTTGAGGGGTTATACCATAAAGCCAACTGAGGTTGTGTAACAGCGGCCTGCCACCTGTCACGATGTCCTATCCCGCGTTAACTCTGCTGCACATCGTTAACCAAACTTCCTCTGGAGCTTCTCTCAGCTTTTCTATACTGAGGATATTTCAGTTAGTTTGTTCGAACCTATAAACGCCTCAAAATAACCCTTTATTTCAGACCAGACCTTGCATCTGTCAACAAGGACTTTCTTCTCCAAGACTCTAAACTGAACTCTTCCATTATGTATTTATTACTTGTCCAAAATAAACCAAAACATTCAACTTTTCAGAACAGTTTCTTCTGTCTGTTTTTGATGATTTGATGATGATTCTGCTACTTAGTGCTGAGTGGGTTCACTGATCATTTCCCGAGGTGTAGCTGAAGATGTTTAGGAAAACATTTGACATCTAAACGTCTGATAAGTTTAGTTTTGATCAGGACTTTTCCCTTAAAGAAACAATCAATAAAATGGTAGGACTGTGAGAACAAACAGCAGCAACACACTAATATGGTTTGAAGAAATAGAACATATAAGATCATAATTAATTGGGGACATTTTAAAGGGGCCCTTTATGCTCATTTTTAGGTTCACATTTGTATTAGTGTCTCTCCTGGGACATGTCTCCATGCTTTAATGTTCATAAAGCTCTTTATTTTTCTCATACTGCCTGTGCTGCAACACCTCTTTTCACCCTCTGTCTGAAACCAGAGCCCAGTCTGCTCTGATTGGTTAGCTGCCCAGCTCTGTTTTGATTGGTCAACTGCTTAGAGATGTCCCGCCCCCTTAGTCAAAAACGTACAATGAAAAAAAAAACACATCAAGCACAAAAGGGCCTTTTGAATAAAGGCAGTTACTACACTTCATAACGGTAATATCAATGTGCTCGATTGTCACATCATCTGTGAACCTGCAGCAGCCACGACATGCAGTAATTTGTGCCGAGGGGAGGAGCCAAACAGCTGTCCAGTCAAACCACTGCACCTCCTCTTTTACTCCACGTCTCCTCATCCATCTGATCAAACCGGATGACTCCAACAAGGAGGAGAAGTTCTGGCATCATCTGTGTTCATGTGACGGTATGCTCTACACAGGTATGTCATTATTTCTTCTCTTTTTGTGATGACAATCTATCATTGTTGTTCCAGAAGTTTCCTTTTCATGTCCCTTGCTTTATGGTTAAATCAAAAAATCCAGAGGTGGTAGAAGTCAGAACTTGTTCTTAAGTAAAGTAGAAGTACTCAGATCTTGTACTTGAGTAAAGTAGAAGTACTCAGATCTTGTACTTGAGTAAAGTAGAAGTACCAGAGTGTAAGAATACTCTGTCACAGTAAAAGTATTCTAAATGTTCCTCCAGTGAAAGTAGAAAGTACTCTCATCTAAATGTACTTAAAGCAGCAACAGTAAAAGTAGTCATTGTTTGATTGGTCCATTTCAGAATAATATCTCTGATATGTTTTATAATGATTGATCATTAAAGTGTTCTCAGAGCTGGTAAAGGTGCAGCTAGTTTGAATGGCTTTGTATACTGCAGGGTAGCTGCTGGATTTACTCCAGGTGAACTAAAGCCTGATTTAAGGGCTGATTATATTTACCATCATTAATCCTAATCTGCCTAGCAACTAAAGGTATTAAATACATTTAGTGGAGGAAAAGTATAAACTATCATAAAAGGAAAATATTCAAATTTAGTACAAGTATTTCAAAATTACAGTCCTTGAGCAAATACACTTACTTCCTACTTAAACTTACTTCCTAGCAAATCGCAGCACCTGTACATACATTTGGAAATGATACAAAATCAAATCGAAACAGAAACACTGAGATCAAGAACTCTATGTTTTATCTTCTATGCTTGTTATAGAAGATAAATGACCTCGCAGTAAAAGGCTGTGCTTCTGATTGGCTACCATGACATCTGCACCTCACAAAGACTTCAGTGTGTGTGTGTGTGTGTGTGTGTGTGTGTGTGTGTGTGTGTGTGTGTGTGTGTGTGTGTGTGTGTGTGTGTGTGTGTGTGTGTGTGTGTGTGTGTGTGTGTGTGTGTGTGTGTGTGTGTGTGTGTGTGTGTGTGTGTGTGTGTGTAATAATGTTGATATACAATAATCACTAGCACAAGTGAATTCACCACAGTTTACTTGTTGGCCACATCTGGACAATACTTTCTTTAAGCCTTCTGCTGAATACAGGCGGTAATCTCTTTAAATCCACTCTGTTCCTTAGCGTTTCTCGATTGATATTCAGGATTACTGATAATCTGTTCATGTAAAACTAACTGAAGCAGTGACTGTTTAGCACTCTTCAGACTGGTGAAACCTCACGTCATGATAAAGAGGAGAAAAAGCCACAAAATTAGATCTTTAGAAAAGCCTATTTCTACATTTTACTTGCACATTTATGTCAGTTCTTTTCATTGACATCTTAATGAGCCTATATTGTGCGTAACATTGTTGGAAAGCATCTACAACGACTAAACTAATCCCCCTACAGTCACTGCCATTAAGCCTCATGCACACGAATAATCACCAGAGATGTGATTGTCTTCAGACTTTATTGCCCTCAGCGCAGGAGCTGCTGAAGACATGACAGTAAAGCCTTTAGTCTTTGCAACAGGGCCACAACCTGAGGGCAAATCAACACCTGGAGGACTTCAGCAATGCTCTCCACTGTGATGTGCAGCGGAGAGACGCTACAGAGCTTTGAGTGCAACAGTCGCAGCGGGAGCCCCGTTAGGACCGAGCCGCGCAGGAACACCATCCCCCCGACGCAGACCCTCACTGCTAAACATCTGCTGGCATACCTGCCCCGACCACAGTCAGAAACCATCCGCTCCACCCCTCACGCTCACAAGGTAAAGCTTACTATGTTGTCCTACTCCACTCAGAAATGTGTTTTTGTTACTTCTCTTTGAGCTTCTCTGTTTGAATTACATCACATTACATGTCACTTGTTAGATGCTTTAACCCCAAGCTGTTATCATTCCTCAAATGGAGTGCACTTTTGCTGTCCTCCCGTTCTGGCACAACATAGCCACGTCACCAGTATCCAGAGACACTTTTCTCTGCCATATTTATAAGGAGTGTTTATAATTGGAGAGCCGTTATAAGGACACAACCTCTCAGTCTGTATTTTGTGATTATTCTACTTTTCCCCTCCTTTTAGGCTACAGCTAATTCCTCTGTTGCTGCCATGATAACCACAAAAAGAGCTTCTCTCATCCACAACTTTAACTATGCAAAGTGCTCATCGCTCCCCCCATCCCAGGAGGGCTCTCCCTCCCTGGGTCCCTGCAGCCAGTCCTCCCATGCCCTTGCTTTTTCTGAGCAAGAGCCCCCACAAACACTAACTATCCAAGCAGCTCCTCTGGAACCAGTGGAGGAGGTAGAAGAGATGCCAAAGCCTCATCATTCGCACCGCAGCAGACACTTCAAGCGTTTCAGCTCCAGGTGGCAATCGAGAAGCTCCGCTGGTAGCAGAGACTTTCCCGTCTCCGCCATCGAGAAGCTGAACGTTGCGAGGAGTCACAAGAAGCGCTGTAAGCTTCTGGGTGACGACCAGTCTTTGCATCTCACCGCCAGCAATCAGCGGCAGCGTTATGTCACCAAGGATGGAAAGTGCAGGGTCACCCAAGGACGTATAACTGAAAAGAGTCGGTTTATCTCTGATATCTTCACCACGTTGGTGGACCTCAAGTTCTGCTGGTTCCTCCTCGTCTTCACCATGTGCTACATTCTCACATGGGTGGCCTTTGGCGCGATCTACCAATTTGGTGCCTGGTTGCGTGACGATATTGCACATGTTGATGACCCCGAATGGAATGCGTGCTTCCAAAATGTAGACAGTTTCCTTTCCGCCTTGCTGCTGTCAATAGAAAGCCAGAGGACTATTGGATATGGCTCCAGGATGGTGACGGCTAACTGCCCCGAGGGTGCGGTGCTCCTGATGGTGCAGTCCATCCTGGGCTCCATCATCGACGCCCTGATGGTGGGCTGCATGTTTGTTAAAATCTCCCGGCCCCAACAGAGAGCGCAGACACTCATCTTCAGCAAGCACTGCGTCATATGTGAGCGTGACGAGAAGTTGTGCATGCTCTTCCGCATCGGGGATCTGAGGGCGAGCCACATGGTGGACGCCAAGATCCGCGCAAAGCTCATCAAGTCCAGGCAGACCAAGGAGGGAGAGTTCATCCCACTGGAGCAGTCGGAAATCAATCTGGGCTACGACACCGGGGGGGACCGGCTGCTGCTGGTGGAGCCACAGACCATCACCCACGTCATCAATGATAACAGCCCCTTCTGGGAGGTGGGAGCGGAGCGTCTGAAGAGGGAGAGCTTTGAGATCATTGTAATCCTGGAGGGCATCGTGGAGGCATCGGGTTTGTAGTGTTTTTAAACCGTGTGCTATCTTCCACTATGGTCATGTCCATAAAATCACAAATGGAAAAGTGTGGTAATACCATGCTACTCTGATCACGTACACTAAAAGTAATCCAGCAGACCTAGAACCATTACTTAATTTAATGCATGATTGCAAGATAAACATTTAAATGTAAATTAAGTTACAAACATTATTTGGATGAGTTGTGTCTACATAATTATTCTGATAATATCATCAATACAATATTCTTTGCAATTACAACTCAAATTCCTGCATCAATTGATCTTAAATGAAATACATGTTGAAGTAACCTAAACTATGGTAGTTATGTTCAACACATGCAAATGTGCAAAAATTGTCTGAAACAACTTAAACTTTTATCAAATTAAAAACCTTTTAGTGGCTTTATCCATTTTTTAAAATACAAACTCAATGTTGCTTTTGACCTCGTGGATAATGCTCACTTTATGAAAGTAAAATTGGTGTTTCGTTTTTCTAGTCAAACAAGACCAAAGAGTGTACCTGAAAAAGCTTGGTTTAAATTGGTGGAAATGTCTGCAAAATATGGAAAAAAGAACAAAATGCTTTCACACATTAGTGGGCATATTCTTGTTTGAATATAACCTTATACAGCACATCCTGATCCAGATTATGAATTTGGATTTATTTATCATGTTTTTTTCTGCTTCACCCACTAATGCTTTTTTGTGTTGCAGGTATGACGTGCCAGGCGAGGACGTCCTACACTGAGGACGAGGTCCTCTGGGGACACAGATTTGAGTCGTGCATTTCTTTGGAGAAAGGGGGTTTTCGTGTGGACTACAGTGCATTTGATAAAACCTTTGAGGTCCAAATGTCCCGACTGAGCTCAAAATACAGCAGCACTGAAAAGGAAAAAGAAATTGTATTTTAGAAATGTTGGCTAAATAAACAGTTCTTGTTTATGTGCAATAATATTGCTTTTATTAAGTTACTAAGGCCAGCCATAATGACTGTTTTTCTGTTGTATATTTATTAGATACAATCTATGTTTTTATTTGAATATGTCATTTAATCTAGGTCTAACAATTGTGCTTCATGTTGTGTTGGAATAAAAAAATAACCATCTTATTGAACTTGTCGTTGGCTGTGGTCATTTATGGGTAATTGAAAAACTAGTGTGAAGACAAAACAAACAAAGCGCTCTTCTTATTCCCATTAACACCAGTAGGTTTTAATCAGCACGCTACATTAAGTATCAAAAGACACCTTTATAGTGTTTTGTTATAACACTTTTGATTATATAATTATCATTACTGATGCATTACCATTTAAGCAGCATTTCATTATTTGACCTGGTTGTGGTGGAGCTACTTTCATATTTATTAATTTATTTTATCTGAAGAGTTGCTTGATTGTATATTATTTTTCCAACAAGTAAATGAAGTGGTGCGAAAGTAGAATAGCATGAAATGGCAAGTAAAAAAGGATGTAAAGACCAAAAGTACAGGAGAACCTTTACAGTTTCATTGTACTACCGAATATTGTTTGGATCAAATTTATGTTTTTGAATTGTTTCTCTACATTTTTAATTGTAGGCTACGATATAAGATTAAGTCAAATCCACAAAGTACTATTTTGTGCAACTGTTGTGACCTCGCAGGACTGGTGTTAGAGCATCTGAAACTGAAGGTGGTTCATGATTCAGACTTTTGATTAAATAGCCTTTTTGTCCTTGCTTTTTGTCTGTAACGTGTACTAAATAAACAAAAAACACATAAGGGATGATATCGACTCCAGGCCGGTAAAGGGCGCTGATGTCCAAACGGCTGAAGGCCCTAAAACCCGAAGAAGAAAAGCAGAGTCCGAGGAGCGCATGATGGGATATGAAAGTCCTCCGGCGGCGCGCTGCCGCCATGTCACCGAGAGGGAAACATATAGCTATTATCTCAGTTTTAGGCGTACTTAGTCTTGCCCTTTATTTTATTCCCAATTTTGTTTGGGTGACTTTATTTCTTTCAGTGTGTTGTATTGTGTGTTACTATCACAGCGGAGAACCGCTTCCCGCCAGGTTAGGCCTCAATCCGCGGGCTCGGCTGAGAGTTCCAGCCGTGCTCCGACGCTGGTTGTCGGGCTGGGGATCAACCGGCGTCTCGATCGCCGTTAGGGGGAAAACGAAGAGCGGCAGGAATAAAACTGAGTTCCGGTCCTTCGAAAGAAGCTTCAGAGAAAGGCCCATTGAAACTGGGATTTATCGGAGGGATATTTTGAACAGTGAGTCGTTTCTTTTCAGTCCTCGGGATTTCCTCATGGGGAGTTACATCGGAAAACCCGAAAGTCCAACTGCCGACCCGGGGAGGCCAAGAGCCGGGAGAAACCCCCGAGAGCAGTTGCGTGAAAAACTGGCCAGACCCAACCATGCTGTCTACACGCCGAACAGGAGGCTCTCATTTGCCGGGTAGGTTGATAGCCAAACAACGCTGTATCATACGCAGCTCTCAGCCAGGAGGAGAAGGTTCAATTTCTTGGCGGGTTTTGAACGTTAATTATGAGCTCCTAAGCCGTTGGATAAATGATCATTATAAGAGGCAAAAACAACAAAGCAGTTATTTGAGTCACAAATATATATTGAGTATTTTAAAAAGTAAAGCATACCAGACTCTTCTTGTCCCTGGTATTTAGAATCCCTACCTTTGTGTGGGCACATATACGTTTCTAATGCATGATATGAAGAAGTATTAGAAAATGAAATACAAACTAAAACTAGAAAATGTTATCATATAGGACGAGGCAGGACACAATCTACTTTTATCAGAAAGCAGACACCATTATAAGGTGTTAAGGACTCCTATAAACAATCCTATATTTATCTTTTTTAGTCACTTATATATATTTTCTGTTAAACAGTAAAGGTCCATCACTTTGTTCGGTTTAATCAGAAATTACACATGCCAATTTAGGTGTGCCTGTATGATATAATGATCCCTATGCTTTCTGATGCTGGATAGTCACACAAACATGCACAACTGATCATTTAAACCAAACCCCATAATTTAACTAAGCATTCTGCAAGCTACTCTGTGTTTAGGTCCTTTTTTTTAGGCCTTCCCTACTCAAACCTTAGAGAAAATAATAGGTGGAACTTCTTTATTGTAAGCAGTTATCCAGCAACAGATTTGAGCTTTAAACTAACTTTTTGCGGCGCAGTGATGAACTGTTTACTGAGACACAACCAAGGCTTTCATCCAATATTGTCATAGACTAACATGACCTGACACAGGAAGCGTAGTGGAGAAGAAAGGTAAACGTGTATCTCAGCACAGGCAAACGTTTGATCTCTCCTAGCAGACAGCAGAGCACAATAATGTATTTGAAGATACAACCAACGGCTGGACTTTTCTCCTTAGGCTTCACAACCTCATCACTTAGTAATAGACAAAGAGTTAAAGTTACAATGGAGGCTGTGTGAGATGAAGATGTGTGTAGTAATACAAATGTTTTTCCCCTCAGGGAGCCGCCGGGCACAGTGGGTAGATTCACCATCACCCCCCAGCGTCATTACCCCCTGCAGCAGCCCGGTGTCTCACAAGTGGGAGTCCTACCTCCTGTCAAGTGGGACAGCTTCATAAAGAAAAACATCCTCAGCCCTCGTAACTCTCCCGCCGTCCTCAGCCCCGTCACCATCAAGATCGCCAGGCCGGACCACCACAGCTCCCCCAGGTCTCTACGTTCACGCCAATAATACGTCTGTTTATCATACCAGTGTTGTTATGAGTATCATCTTCAAAGTGTGCTTTCAGAATGCTTTTACATTTTAAGATGAAGTGTCCCCTTTTTAAGATAAAACTGTTTGATGACACTACTCAATTAAAGTATAAAGCAACTGGTGATGGTGTTTTATCGGACTCCATTATATTGATGGTATCTCTGAGTCCAGTGCTTTGTAAATCCCTGATTTGTGTTGCTTTGCTGTTTGACTGATAACACTGACCATAGTTTCAATTTGACTTGTTTTGCTTTTAGTTATGACCGTCTGAGTTGTGCGAGGCTCCCCAGGGCTCCTGTTGACCCCTGCTCCAGAGAAAGTGTCCTCAAGGTTTTGAAGGAAAGCCGCAAGAGAGAAGTGGAGGATGAGGACGGAAGCTTCACACCTGAGCAGAAAAGCAAAAGAAGGTACGCAGTATTCATTGGCCCTAGTTAACTTCTTAGCCTTCCTAGCCTACCAATGCCAACGGCTGTCTGTATTTCTCATGACCCTCACCTCAGATATAGTCATCTAAAGAGAATCTCCCGTATTGGATGCATGGATGAATCAATGAATTTCCAGCTGAATGTTTTACATAAACAGCATTCTGGTCTCTCAGTACATTTTTGTGATGTCTGAATTAGGCCTAAGGGAACAGGCTTATGCTATTCCTGTGTGAACATTTGTTAAGGTTCAAAAGAACATGTGCTACTCAAGACCTGTTTATACATATAGTCTGTTGAAGTGTGTTGGTTTGTAATCCGTTTTACCCCCCTAAAGGCGTAATGACAGCATTGGAAGCGCACACTCTGCATTTGAACCTCTCCTGCCCAATGGTACACCATCGCAGCTGGTCCCTAAGTAAGTTTGACTTTCTGAAGTGACACTTCACTGTCAAACCTTGTCGTGTGTGTGTGTGTGTGTGTGTGTTTGTGTAGCAGCTGTCTAAACAAATGTGAAAATGCCTTCCTTCAGGCCAGGAACCCTGAAAAGAGGGATGACCTCCCTTGCAGAGGATTCCATCATGAAGAGATCTCGCACCTCCTCCATCAGCTCCAGCAGTGGGGTCAATGCCCCCAGAGGAACCCCCGGCAGCAAGAGAAACCCTATCCAGAGCTCCTACAGCTCTTCCAAAGGCCTCAGCCAGGTAGCGCCTATCAGCTAAATTAAACTGCACACAGCCCTGAAATGAGATGAAGCGTGTTTGTTAATATTTACTCATGATTTCCTTCGCAGCGGAAGAAGCGGTCAGCACCCAGCTCCCCTCTGTCCAGCCCCGGGTCGTCTCGCTCTCAGACCCCAGAGGCCGCCTCCAAAAGAGCCAAGTAGGTCTCCACCGGTTTCCTGCTCGTCATCCACATTTTAAGCTTAATATTTCAGTGTGTAACTTGTGGTTTTATTGCAGGGAGGAAGACGGACAGTCTCCCAGCTCAGCATCCTCTGTGAGGTCCGAGCAGACGGCCTCTGTTAGGGTTCCTGTTGCATGTAAGTGTCATTGATCTGCAGTGGCTGTGTGGTTTAGTGAACAGGCTTCGAGGTGCAGCTCTGTGCGGCCGGATATGCAAGGCTGTCTAATATTGACTTTTTATTACATTATATTTTAAAAATGGTGTCGTATCTGTGATGCAAAGAGGAAGTCTTAAATGGAAGGATTTTAAAGATTCTTTTAAGCTTAGAGCATTTCATTATGAAGATCATTGGGATAATATCGACTTTCATTTGGAAAACAGCATGCTACATAAATGGGCAATTGGATGCAAACTGTGGTAATATGGCACCAAAAGTGAGGTATGCACTGATCTGATGAAATAAAAAATACCTCATTTAGGTATCTCCTTTTTAACAAATTGAGACTTTGTACAGTTGTTTGATTGTATTCAAACAAATGAATAATCTCTGACTTGATGTAAAACCTGAGATTCATGGTCAGCCCCTCAACCTCCTGGACACCAGTGTGCCTCTGGAACTATGGTTATGTAAGGTCACATGAGGACAGGGGTTAGCTGTGACACTAAAACTGTCTGGAGGAATTTAGCTGACACTTGGGTGACTAGAAGAAGTGAGAGACTGAGAAATAAACTGCTTGACATGTGGGAGAAAAACCAACCCCTCACAAGGGTCCAAACTATTATAACATTTAAAAATAAAAATACAAAAATAAAAAAAACATTTAATGATGATTTTGCAGCCAAATTTACTCCAGTTCCCCTGCTGCCAGTCACGCCCTCAGCAGACTCTACTGGGAGTGGTGGGAAGAGGAAACGTAAGATCCAGCTGGTGTCGAGCCACCGGGACGATCAGATCTCTCTGGTAAGGAGTGCGTCCTTTTGAATACAGCCGTGTGTTCCAGTCACATGGACTTCTCTCTAATCTCTCTGTGTTTGCTGCTTTTCTTATTTGTAGCCTCCGCCTCCCGAGCTGGGCTACAGCATCACAGTGAAGGACCTGGATGAGGAGAAGAAGGCTGCGCTCAGCAAAATCCAGAAGGTCCTGGAAACACCCGGTGAGTGGAAGCAGCCACAGGGATGAACTTTCAAACCCTTTATGTGCCACACCAGACGCTTGAGTCCCCCCATCTAACCTCCTGATCTTTTGATTTCTCCCTCTTCAGCTCCAGAGACGGAGAAGTCTGTCGCTCCCGCAGCCACTTCCACCCAGCCTGCCTCCTTCTCCAGCACCATCACCACCCTGAGCAGCCTCCTTGCCTCTCCTCTGCCCACAGTCTCCTCCAGCTCAAACATCCCCATCATCAACCTGGACCCCAGCCCCAGCGTCAGTGTGAGCTCCGCCCCGGCAGCCTCCAACCCGCTGCTGGAGGCTCTGAAGATGAAGATCAGCATTCCTGCGAGCTCCACCTCTGCTGCCAACACAACTACAGGTACCACCAATGAACTGAAGCTGGTCCTGAGAAAAGTTCTGAAGCCATGAATACAATTTGATCTTCACCATAAGTTTATTGGTCGATCAGCAGAAAGATTACCAGAAAACATTTTATTGAGTCATTTTATTTTTATGAAAAAATGGTCAAAATGATTTTTACTCTAGTTATTATTAAATAAATATCTTTGTGTTTTATGACTGACGGAACAAGACGTATGAATAAATCCCTGTGTTATTATTATTATCTTTTCACTAACGACCAAACGATAAACCTAGAAAACAACAGGTGGGTTACCAATATTTTTCAAAATATAAATAACCTGTAAAAACTAAACTTTTAGAAGACTTGATTTGTTATTAGTAATCAACCATTTCAGACAAGAAGGATTAATCGAAAATCATTTATTTCCACTTTGCCATTCATCCCTAGACGTGAGTGATCTACATCTCGTTTGACTCTGAAATGTTCTATTTTTTTGTCTCTAGTGTCTGCATCATCCACGCCGGTGCAGCCCAACGGTTTAACCCTGAATGTTTCCACAGCAGGAGTGGCCCCTCCTGCCTCTCAGTCCTCCTCAGCATTCACTCAGGTGCTGAGTCAGGCCTCCAAGCCCTCCATCAGTGCTTCTGCTGCAACAGGACCAGCGCTGTTCGGACTGAGCAGCCAGATCAGCAGCCCTGCTGCTTCTTCAGGCTCGAACCCGGTCACTGGTGCTGCTCCAACCCCCGCCAGCAGCTTAGCCTCCCTCAGTAACACCAACCCTCTGCTGGCTTCAGGGTTCAAACCCATTTTCTCAGTCACCACCACCACCACCCCCTCAGCTGCATCAACCCCGGAGAGCAAACCTCCTGCACAAAGTTTCAAGCCCATCTTTGGAGCCGCTACTTCAAGTGCTGGATTCGGACTGCCTCCACCCTACACCACCTCCAACTCAGCCTCCACTGCTTCTCCGGGTATCACAACATCAATGTTTGGTGGCTCCACTAGCAGCACCACAGTAACCCCATCTGTTTTCCCTGGTTTAACCAACACCAACACCCCCGCCTCCACCGGCTCCACCGGCTCCATCGCCACCACGCAGCCCGCAGCCCCAACAGCTGTGAAGTCCCTGTTTGGAAACTGGTCAGCACCACCCACCACCACCACCAGCTCAGCCCCCCTGCAAGCCCCTACCACAGGGAGCTCATTTCAGTTTGGAGCCGCAACCACTACTGCTGCTGCTCCTGCCCCCCCCGCTGCTGCTACTACCACCTCCAGTAGTGGCAACTTCACATTTGGTGCCACGCAGGCAGACCCTCAGGCAGCCAACCAGAAGGCCTTCTCCTTCGGGCAGGCAGCTCCCAGTCAGAACACAACCACAGCTTCATTTGGAGGCTTTTCAATGGCCAGCACGGCCTCCACCACTGCTGCCCCCACCACCCAGTCCGGTTTCAGCTTTGGGAAGTCGTCTTTTCAAGCACCGGCTGCACAGACCACCTTTGGCTCTTCGGCGGCCCCGGCAGCACAGACCACCTTTGGCTCCTCGGCGGCCCCGGCAGCACCGACCACCTTCGGCTCCTCGGGGGCCCCGGCTGCACAGACCACCTTCGGCTCCTCGGCGGCCCCGGCTGCACAGACCACCTTCGGCTCCTCGGCGGCCCCGGCTGCACAGACCACCTTCGGCTCCTCGGCGGCCCCGGCTGCACAGACCACCTTCGGCTCCTCGGCGGCCCCGGCTGCACAGACCACCTTCGGCTCCTCGGCGGCCCCGGCAGCACAGACCACCTTCGGCTCCTCGGCGGCGGCGCCAAACGCTTTCAACTTTGGTGGAGGAGCATCATCCACACCAGCCACCAACGCCGCCCCACCCCCTTTCCCCTTTGGGTCAACTGCAGCCACTACAGCTGCCAGCTTTGGGACCCCTGCTAAACCAGCGTTTGGAGGCAGCTCTACTGGTTTTGCTTTCGGTGGCACCACTGCTCCTTCTGCTGCACCGTCGGCTGCTCCGAGCTTCGGTGCACCCACACAGACTCAGAGCTCCTCCTCCAACTTCGCATTTGGCAATGCGGCTCCTCAGCAGGCGGCCCCCGGCCCTGCTCAGCCCGCATCCGCTGGATTTAACTTTGGAGCTGCGATGCCATGCCCCCAGTTTGGAACACCAGCCCCCAGTAATCCTGCACCTCAGATGGGAGGCTTCAATTTCGGGGCTGCTGCTACGGACAAACCAGCTTTTGGTAAGAAATAAAAGCATTTTCTTTGCCTGTTCATATTTCAGTCAGCTTTAATGTTTGATAGAGATAGAAACTCCAATATTTTGCGAACATGTCAGTCTTTTGAATGAGAGTAATAAAATGACACCTCGTTTAGAACCTGAAACTTTCCTACCCAATAGAAATAAGTAAGCTGGAATGTTTGAAACCTTTATAATTTACAATGTTAACTGGGCAAACTGCTATATTGATGTTGCTGATAGAACGAACAGATTTTGGTTAAATAAAGTTGTGCTGCTCTGTCTGCAGGGACGTCTACCCCCTCCTTCGGCCAAAGTTCTGCCGCCGCCGCAGGTCCAATCCCCTTCGGAAGTCCTGCAACACCAGTCCAAGGGTTCAACTCTGTTCCTTTTGGTATGTCACTGTGTCATGCTGTGTGACTACATTATAAACTAATCAACTCTATTTTTCCTGAGAAATGACACATGCTTTTTGTTGTTATCCTCAGGGTCCCCAGCGACTCCTTCCTTCTCCATCGGAGCCGGATCAAAGCCAATAGGAGCTCGTCAGAGGCTGCAGGCGCGGAGGCAACACAACAGGAAGAAGTAACCTGCTCCGTGTGCAGCACCGCCTAGAGGACTTGAGCTGCTGTTGCTATCGTTGATCTGGCTAACATTGCTCTGTTCTAAGCCCAACACCCCTCAAACCTGGCTGCCACCACGTCTTCTGCTCCCCCCTCCTCAGGTGGTTATTTTTGCCTGAAAACATTGTGTTTGCAGAGGAGTCAGAAAGAGCACACAGCCTGCTCGCTGACTGGATGACTACATGACCCAGTGAGGGATGTAGCAGCGGTGAGACAGGATCCATAACAACGTACTATACTTGAACAGCGGGAGAAACGCGTTTGATTTTGAACAAAAGCATATCCAAAGTCCTTTCTTTCCTTTTACTGTGTGTGGACACTCCCATTGGTTCGTCTTAAGGAGAAGTTGAGAGCCGGAGCCTCGACTCAAACATTTATTTTTTTACGTGAAGAGCTCACTGGTTTGTATGTTACAGAGTATTTGAGTTCATTATCTGAATGAGTGTGAACAGGATGAAAGGCACAGTTATTCAGATAAGGTACAAAAACACTGCAGTGTAAATGTAAAGTTATGAGAAGTTTGCATTTTAAATTATTTTTTTAATTGGCTCTCTGACCCTGTCAATGAATGATGTGTGTCTGCACTCAACGGGCAACTTAGTAAATGTCTTAAAGTAGTTTGTGCAGAGTTGTGTGTTCTTGTTTCATACTTTTTGTCATTTCGAGCATTCCTAGAGTCCTCCCATGGACGGCCTTTTTTTGATAGTGATTGCCAACGCTGATGTGATTAGCAGGTCCGTATATGATTAAGATAACTACTCTTAACTAATGCTGACAAAACCAAAGCCAGCTCATCAACTTCATGCCTGTGAAAAGAATCTGTGAACTCTGTCTCTTTATGCTGAGATGTTTGTTTGTGCCAGACTACCTCTCTTTGCTCCAGGCGCCGAATATATGTCACTTCACTGAA
This sequence comes from Eleginops maclovinus, assembly GCF_036324505.1. Taxonomy (NCBI): domain Eukaryota; kingdom Metazoa; phylum Chordata; class Actinopteri; order Perciformes; family Eleginopidae; genus Eleginops; species Eleginops maclovinus. Next base: position 4,014,139 of record NC_086359.1, read on the forward strand.
AAGCTTATCTGAAAGGATTGAGAAGATCAATAATATTTTACCTTTAACCACTTTAACACCTTGTTAAATGACTGCACAACAAAGCATCACCCCCTCTGGTATATCATTGTTATAATAGATACCACCTAAATAATGTCAGCTTTACTCAAATACCATTTCTCATTATTAGTTATCTGTAAATGTGTTAATTCCCATGATGCAAGGGTTTTGGTTGAAGATTTTTCTCAAACACACAGGACGGTAAACACATTTTTGTCTACGGTCATGAGTTGTTTTTTTTATTAAAATGATTTGTGTTCTGTGAGATGAGTTTTTGTTGGTTAATTTTGAATGAATAAAAACTGAATTTTGGACTTGAATGTTACAACAAGAACACATTTGAACCTTTCAGTCACATTCTTCTTTTCTCTCATGTGAGTGTTGACTATTATATTTAGTTAACTTCACCTGTGTCGCAACTCCATACTACTCTCTAATTGGAGCCACGGATTATGGATTGCTTTATGCTAATTTAAGAAATCACGCAAAGTGTATGTCAACTTTTTATTACCAGAGGTGGGAGAACTACTCAGATCTCGTTCTTGAGTAAAAGTAGAAGTACTCAGATCTTGTACTTGAGTAAAGTAGAAGTACCAGAGTGTAGGAATACTCTGTCACAGTAAAAGTATTCTAAATGTTCCTCCAGTGAAAGTAGAAAGTACTCTCATCTAAATGTACTTAAAGTAGCGACAGTAAAAGTAGTCATTGTTTGATTGGTCCATTTCAGAATAATATCTCTGATATGTTTTATAATGATTGATCATTAAAGTGTTCTCAGAGCTGGTAAAGGTGCAGCTAGTTTGAATGGCTTTGTATACTGCAGGGTAGCTGCTGGATTTACTGCAGGTGAACTAAAGTCTGATTTAAGGGCTGATTATATATCACATCATTCATCCAAATCTGCCTAGCAACAAAAGGTATTAAATACATGTAGTGGAGTAAAAGTACACCATTTACCTCTGAATTGTAGTCAAGTGAAAGTAAAAAGTAGCATAAAATAATAGAATTATGCAATGTTCAACTATGCGTATACTACAAAATAAAACAAAGGTAGATAATGTGTTAAATACAGTACATTAGTGCAGTACAAATGATTGTATGCCGTACATAATTATTGTCATATATGTTCTTAAAGGATCTGACCACTAAAAGAGGTTCAGTTGTGGAATTGTATTTTTCTTTTGTGAGCCTCCTGTCCGTTAGTTGGCGCTAATGGCTCTTCCACCTGTTTGTCGACATTTAAATCGACGAAGAAGTCAGAGGCGCATGCGCAGTAACCTCAGGTAACGAGTAGTAGCCAAGTAGACGTTAGCAGTGTATTAAAGTACGTGGCACCAAACTTTTGACATGGAAGTAGCAGCATTAATCGCCTTGACTTTATTACTGGGTGCACTGGTTATACTGGTCGCATTAGCGGTAGGTAAAAGGAAAGAAGAAATAAGAGAGGAACTAGAGCAAGCGGCGGAGTTGACCGGTAAGAGATACACTAAGCTAACGTAACTCTAGCCGAGGCAATGAGTCGCCAACTCTGTCACTATCACTGGGGTCTTTGACAGTCACATGTCTTCATTCATTCATTCATTCATTCATTACTTCATAAAGAGTAAAACATCCACGTTTACTTAGACACGCAAACTTACGAAGCGAGTGATAGAACTTTGAGTGACTGTCACCCGTCGGGATTCTCTATAAATTATGCAAACATAGGATCAAAATTCAACCATGATGGTCTTTGACCTCTGAGCTTCGGAGCTCCGTTTTAGGTTGTAGGAATGCCTCTCTTAGGGTTTGTTTTTTGCATTGAGTACTGTTCAATGGTCAACCAGATGATTGAAAGATACATGTAAAACAAATGTTAAAGGAGAAATCAGCAGTCATTCCTCAAATCAGCTGGAAGCCTAGCATCAAAATGTGTGCAGATGGAAATTGGATCAGTCCATTTTCCAGTGAGCTCAATAATGCCTATAACAGGCTTTAATTGACAGGAGGTCAGTGTTGTTATCAGGCGTTATCGCTGTTGGAATTAGCTCAGAGTTCATCGGGTAAACTTATTATGGACTGGCTGTTTACACCTCTTCAATCTGCCACCTGAGAAGACTAGAAGGCTTCATGAAAAATGGACAAACTAAATATTTGAAGCCCAGTTGCACGTTTTGATTAAAGGTTTTTTGTTTTGTTTTTTTGGACTGGAAAACACAGCATATTCCACAGTATTTTTCCCTTTTTAGAAGAAGTTACAAAATAGAAGTTTGAATCATTTATTTTTCCTTCAATTGTTTCAAAAACCTTTTGGGTTGCTGAATTATACAGTTTTTATATGTTTTTGAATAGTTGTCTGTTTTGTTTCTCAGCTGAAGGCAGCAGTGCAAAGGTTCCTGCATCCAAGAAACCAAAGCAGGAGAAGCTGCGCAGCCGAAAGGATAAAGCTTCACTGCACACGTTCAGCCATCAGCTGCTAGCAGCCTCACTGAAGGTAAGCTGGAACACACAATGACATCACAGAGCCTCTGAGTAATGAGAGGGTCCTTGTTCTACGACATGAAGTCAGAAAGCCCCTATTGCTACGAGTTTGCACTCGTTTGATTCAAATGTATTAGTTTTAACTAGATTAAACTACTTTTTTGTTTGGCTCACTTCAGTCTTTTTCTCCAAAGCCATTTCTTTAAGTATTTGTGATTTTATGTCCGTGTTCTTCAGAGCCACAGTGCGAATGTGACGTGTCTGGACTTCAGCAGTAATGGGAAGTACCTGGCCTCCTGCGCCGACGACCGCACCGTCCGGATCTGGAGCACCAAAGACTTCCTGGAGCGGGAACACAAGTGTCTGCGGGCCAACGTGGAGCTGGATCATGCCACGCTGGTCCGCTTCAGCCCCGACTCTAGGTTTCTACCTCTCTCTTATTGTACTACTGCATACCCTCTTTGCAAAAAGCATTTCATATATCCCCCTAAACAAGCCTTATAGTTAAACAACTCTGAGCCTTAGCTCAGCCAAAACAAACCCAGTGTGAAAGTTTTCGCAATGGTACTGGTTCCTCTTTAGGTGATCTTTGGACACAGGCAGATACTAATGGACACTTTTCTCCTACAGGGCATTCATCACCTGGCTGGCCAACGGAGACACCATTCGAATATTCAAAATGACTAAAAAGGAGGACGGCGTTATGAACTTCAAAGCTGCTCCTGAGGACTTCCCTCAGAAACACAAGGCTCCGATCCTCAACATCGGCATTGCAGAGACAGGTACATATAACTTGTGTCTTAAAGTCATGCATGGATTTGTAGATACTGTTTGTATTATTATTGTATGTGCAAAGGGTTAAAGTATAATGTATATTTGAGGGGTTATTTGCATTATGATGATGTAAAAATGACAACAAATTGAAGCAAAATGACTAAAAAGTGACGCAACCCTCATACCAGTGTTGATAATTGTTACCCAGACTGGTTTACTGTGAGAATGAAGCTATACACTAGTCTAAAGATCCCAAAGTGACAGTAGTTTAAAGATCCTCTAGTTTCTCATCTTATAGAAACAGGAAGTAATGCCAGGACGAAATGATTCAGTGGCTCATCTCTGCAGGAAAGTTCATCATGACCGCCTCCACCGACACCACCATCCACATCTGGGACCTGAAGGGGGAGATCCTGGCCTCCCTCAACACCAACCAGATCACCAACTCTTACGCTGCTGTGTCCCCCTGTGGCAGGTCAGTGTCCCCTCCCTCACTGTTAACATTTCACTTAGAAGATCCAATAGGGATCCCTCAGGTACACAGTGCCTAGAGAACATATGAACCTTTTATTCATTATATTATTCATCATGAAAGTCATCACTTTTGTATAAATGAAATGCAATATGTGTGTCCGTCTCCCAGGTTCGTCGCCTCATGTGGCTTCACTCCTGACGTCAAGGTGTGGGAGGTTTGCTTCGGGAAGGGAGGAGAGTTTAAAGAGGTCGCACGAGCTTTCGACCTGAAGGGCCACTCTGCAGGAGTTCATGCTTTTGCCTTTTCCAATGACTCTCACAAGTAAGAGGCTAAGGGCATTTCTTCAGAAGAGTTGGATGAAAAGATTGATACCACTGTTTTTGTGATTGCTAAATGTGACAAGAAAGCCAGGAGCTGAAAGTCGGGATACGTTATGAGTCCACATATCATGTTTGATTTTATCCTAGCATTACGTTTAGAATCATAGCTCTCTGTAAAGAACATCTCCTAGCAACATGGAGCATTTTTCATTAATGAGTTCACACTTAGTTTTGTGAAAGATGTAAATAAGAGAGCTTCAGAGCTTCTATCCTCAGCGTCTTCTTGGTTTGAAGTGCAATGTGTAATCGCTTTCTTTTCTTTCCACCGTTTTAGAATGGTGACCGTTTCCAAAGACGGGACGTGGAAGCTATGGAATACGAATGTGGAGTACAAGATGCAGCAGGACCCCTACCTCCTGAGGACGGTGCCCTGTGCATCTTCTGAAGGCAGCCGGGCGGCGCTGTCTCCGGACGGCCGGGTGGTGGCCATCAGTGACGGCTGCAACGTGGCGATGTACAACGCCACAACCGGCCAGCTGGAGGAGGAAATGCACGGCGTCCACAGCGAGGAGATCAACGACCTCAGATTTGATATTACCGGACGATTCTTAGCGTGCAGCGGCGACAAAGCCATCCGAGTGTTTCACAATGCCCCCGGCTACCGGGCGGCCATCAGAGACATGAAGGACATGCTGAAAAAAGCCCAGAATGAGGCCATGAAGCAGAGACTGCAGCAGCAGATCACAGAGGCTCAGAGCACGCTGGACACTGTGCTCGCTGCTCCCTCCGAGTGAAGGAGACCTGAGGAAATACTGTGATGGTCTTAAAGTCTAGACTCTTGATGCTAATTGTTTTTGCAACTTCAACTCTCCCTCTGCCAATTAATGTTTTGGTCGGGGAATTAAAGAATGTGCATGTAGTTTTAATAAAGAACATCTTTTTATGGAAAAATGAAACGCTTTGATCTTTTTATCCAGTTTCAAAATCTAATACCTTTAAGTGTGATCCCTGCTGTGGCTGTCTGTTAAATGTACCCTCTGCTGCATCAACTCAAAGTCTTCCTTCTTTAAAAATATATTTTGTTATATTGTTTTGCTTCAGTTTGAGGTTTGATTTTTGTTTTTGCAGAATGATTGTGCATGTACATTTTACTCTACAAATAATCTGGGAGCCCACTCTGGTCCAGGATGAAACACACAGGCGGGATTTGGAAACAACAAATCGTTAAGTTGGTTTTTTTTTATCACCACAAATAAAATCCCATGCATCTACATTTATATTATTGAATAACCGAGACAAAACTATCTGCATGACTGGATAATTGTTCTACATAGGTGAGTGACAAATGTTTGCTACCATCTGGGTGAATGGTTCTTTAAATTAAACACTCAAACATCTGATTATAAGGAGATGAGATTACTTGTATTTACATCTTTTATTGAGAAAGCATTTATAAGTACAAACCTTTCAAACATGTCTTCAAAAACTCAACAATGTGAAGAAAAGATATTTCTTCAAAATACTTTTGACATTTGTATGACTTATTTTAGTTTTTGAAAGTGTAATAGTGTTAATCTATGTTTTTAAACGTGATTGTATGTATAATAAATACTTTATTTTAACATATGAATGACACAGGTTTTATCCTGTCAATTTTGTGACACTTCTTTTTTCAATAAAGTTTTCAAAAGTGAAAAAAGTGTTTGACCCGGAAGTAGAATCCGCGTTCAGCCACACGTGCTTCCTCCCGCAGCAGCATGCACTGTTTCTACAGCGGACTGTGAGCAGGAGATGTCTGTAGAGATGGTGGAGCTCTCCGTGAAAACAGCGGAGCCGGTCCGCCCGGCCGGAGTCCTGCAGCAGAACCGTGTCTTCCTCGACTTCTTCTGGGACATAGCCAAGCCCGACCAGGAGGTCCGGCTGAAGGCGGTGGAAAACCTGATCCAGTACCTGAAGACCCACGACCAGGTGAGGACAGCTCTGACACAGCGTGGATACACTGCGAAGTAACGGTACTAGTTAATAGTGTTTAACACGTGTAACGTCAGTAGTGGTGGAAGAAACACTTCATCATCTTACTGAAGTAAAAGTAGTAATGACGTCACTACAATGTCAACATGTTCTGTTACAAGCAAAGAAAGCATGTTCTGTATGGGGTGACAAATCCAAGGACTGCATTCACATCATATATATATTAATATTCTGTCTAAGAGTTTTACGTTTTAGAGACATAAGCAAATATGTAATTACAACTTAATCAATCAAAGTTTATTTATACAGGCCAATATCTACATTTACATTTGTCTCAGTGGACTTTACAGTTTGTACAGAATATGAACAGACACCCTCACACCAGAGAAGGAAACACTTCCAAAGAAACCCCCCAGTTATTGAGGGGAAAATGGAAGAAACCTTAGGGAGAGCAACAGAGGAGGGATCCCTCTCCCAGGACAGACAGACCTGCAATAGATGTTGTGTGTAAATTAAAAGATAATACATTTACAACATAGGTAGTCCAAATGCTTTATGCATGTGTCTATAACTAAGACGATGAATGTCAACAATCCTTAAAGAAGTAGTAAGGTGAGCATCAGGCAGGACCACTCGACTCGTGATCGTGTCAATATGTTGGTTGATACTCTAACTTGTAAACCATGAATCTACCCTAAAGAAAAGAGGCTCTACTGCTTGCATCATCTGTGTGATTGTGTGTGTGTTGCAGGCAGATGAATTGGAGTACACATTCAAAAGACTGGTGGACGGACTGGCTCACACTCGAGAGGCTGCGAGGCCGGGCTTCAGCCTCGCTCTGGGACAGGTTTGTAAATAGAATTGTGTTTCAGGCTCACTTGTACTTGACTGGGCGGCATGACAAAAAACTCATATCAAGGCATTACGTTTTTTTCCGATGGTCATGGCGTTGATTAATTGCGAGTGTGTGTTTCCTCAGGTCTTGAGTGCCTTTGAAGATGTTTCTCTACAGAGTGTTCTCGACAGAATCAAAGAAAAGCACAATCTGCAGACGGTGAAAAAAGTGAGTGTTTTAATGTTTCTCTCCCCTGTGTTTGCTCCAAAGTCTCCGAATGTTTTTTTCTTCTAAATGTTGACCTTTTTTTGTTCTTTGTTTATTTCAGAAACTCTTCAGAAATGCTATGTTCGGGAACTTGTTCGGTGTCCTCGCCCTTCATCAGTCCGGCCGCCTCCCTAAAGTAAGTCTCACCACAAACCGTTCAGGTTTGTTGCTGAAAGATTCAGATAGGAAAGGAAACAAACATGGTTTTTTGAACAAAATAAGCATTGTGTGTGTGTGTTTGTGTGTAGGATCCGCAGGTGGTCTTGGGGTGTGTGAAGCTCCTGCAGAGTCTCAGTCAGCGCAAACAGCACCTGAAGGACCTGCCTACTAAAACCATGATGGACATCCTCAATGAGGTAAACATTCAGAGCTCTAATACAGAGGCACACGCAATTTAGATGCTTTATAGAAATGAAACATCATTTTGTCTTCTAAATGTACGCATCAGATCCCAGAGGAGGTGTTTGAGGAGGTGCTGCTGAGCGCACTGCAGACCGAGCTGGAGGCAGCGTTCAGCACCCCGGAGCAGCTGCAGTTGTTGCTGGTGGCTCTGCGGCGCTTCCCTCAGACGCTCAAACCTAAAAAACTGAAGAAGCTGCTGGGCTGCTCCACCATCATCAACGCTGACAACATCCCAAAGTAAGAAGAGTGGGAGCTTCTTCCCTCTCGCATATAATCTCGCTAATACTCGGTCTAGCTAAATATGACAGCTGCAGTGAGGCGAGTCTAACCACGTGATGGTGTCCTGCAGGTTGACGGAGGTGTTGAAGATGGCGGCGCGCTCAGTGAAGAAGGAGTGTGTCCTCCCCTCGGTGGTGCTGGACCTGCTGAAGCTCTCTCTGAAGGAGGACAGCTTCCAGCTCTTCTGGAACAACGCCATCATCAAAGGCCTGCTGAAGGAGGCGCCTGGCCCCGCCCAGTGAGTACAAAGGGGGAGGGGAGATCATAGAGGGAGGGGCCGAGAGACATTGGGCCTCATTCACCAATATCTTATATATTTGATGTTTGTGTATTACGTGTCACTTTTTCCAGTCTTACTTTAACCACATGGTGCTAACCCGCTCCTGGTCTTTTTCCTCAGCTACCTGAGTTTCCGGCTGCTGGGCAGTGCGCTGCCTCTCTGTCTGCAGAGCAGCTGCAGGAGGTGTTATCTGGGGAGGTGATGCTGCAGTACGGGGAGCACGTGGTGTCTGCTCAGGTCAGTGGCCTCGTCCAGCTGCACAGTATACAGCTCTTTCCTCTCAAACGTCTTCTTGCAAGATAAACACGTTGTTAAGGATTGCCTCAATGCACAGAACTGCAGATTGTTAGATAACAGTCATTGCTTTTTTAAATGTGTGCCTTTAACTTCAATTTGAATCTTGAGAATATTTTTCTTACATTTGAATGAAAATCAACAACAAAAGCAATTTGTATTTTTTAAGCAGTGTACTGAAAGCAGCAGGAAGGCAGAACAGGGTACACTTACAGATCTGTTTATTTATCAAGTAATATCGTAACCCTTTAGAATTATTGAATTCTTTAAGCCTTCTCTTTACCGGATGTCTTTATGTGAAAAACAGCTTTGTGGATTATAGCTTGAATTTGATCAGGAGAACTTCAAAGAGTATACAACTTGAATTAATTATTACATGTATAAATAATTGAAGTATAAATCCATTCATTCTGTAGAGGGAGAATCTCAGAGCTCTAAGTGCTTAATAGGAAACAGCAACATTTATCATTCAAATATAAACAGCTGACGAACGTAATGGTTCTCCTGCAGAAACCGGACCGCTTCAAGCTGGCTCCGGAGATGGATGTCTTTGTGTCGGACTTCCTGGAGGAGTGTCAGGACGCCGACAAACAGCTGATCGTGATGGTGCGCTTCTCCGCGCTGACCAACAAGGGCTACCCGGTGGTGCCGTCGGTGTGGAGGGTGGTGCAGCACCTGCAGCCCGCCGCCGTGCAGCAGTACGTGGCGTGGCTGAAGAGCACGTTCCTCAAACCGCAGCTCGACAAGCTGCTGGACTTCAGCACGCGCAAGCAGAAGGACAACCCGGCAGCAAAGGAACAGTGAGTGCTCGGTTGATAGATTTTAAAACATCTGTTAGCGGCATGCTTACCTGTCTCGATGGACATTGGGTGAATGTAATTGACTTCTGTCCTCAGGACGGAGGACTCCATATTCCGCCTGAGGAAGTGGATTATTTCTCGGCTCTGTGCGATCATCGATAACCACCTGGTGAAGAAGTCTGAGGATCTGATCATGGATGTGGCCAGGTGAGGCTGCCTGGAGTTTCAGTCTGCATGTCGAGGTCTCAGAGTTTGTGTGGGGAGACAGCTGTCAGCCGGTGTTTGTGATTTATTTTCCAGGTTTGTCTTCTTCCACGCGTTCTTCGGTACCAAGAAGGCCTCGGCCGACATCCCGGAGACGAAGGGGAAGCTCTCCGTCCCGCTGGACGATAAAACCAGAGCAGTGCTCGTCAATTCTTTCTTTGGGTGAGGATTAGTGCACTGTGCATTTTGAATACAAAAAAAGCATCAACAGTATTTATATAATAAAATACTGTATATATTGTAATATATTAAGTTGTTATAAAATGTAGTACAATGTGTACAGTTTAAGCAAACCACAGAAAGAATACCAGAGCATCGAGCATGTAACCTCAAGTTCTTGTCACTGCTGCTCTCTGACTTCCTGTCTGTCTGTCTGTCCGTCCGTTCCCCCCTCCAGCCTCCTCCTTTCCATGCACCACCTCCCTCTGGCTGAGGACTCTCCTGAGGGTGCAGCAGTGAATCAGAAGCGTGCTCTTGGCGTCACGGCCGACGGCAACATGTGGATCTACCACCTGGTGCAGTACGCTCAGGTCCTGCTGAGTCAGCCCAAACACACCCAGAGCAGCCAGCCCTTCAGCGCCGAGCAGAGCCAGGCCTGGGACAGGTGGGGCACCGGAGCAGCACACCACTGCTGTGCATCTGTTTAATGGCTGATACTAAACGGAGAGAGGAATATGTTTGACATCCCTGGCTCTACATGTTCTCTTGCAGCATGCTGGAGTCTGTGGCGAACCTGAAGAAGAAGGCAAAGAAAGGTCCGTCTGCAGAGAGCAGCGCCTTCCAGCAGCTCTTCCTGTTGGTCGGCATGCACCTCTTCAAGGTACTGCACTCTCCCAGAGACTTTATTATCATAGATCACTGTTATCCTGTACGTGCTGACACAGAATATCTGTCCTGAAGGCCCCTGAAGAGCTGCTGGTCATCATGAAGGACCTGCAGAGCTGCATGGACAAAGCTCAGGAGAAGAAAGCCAAGAAGAAGAAGAAGAAACAAGGTGACGCCTCATGCACGCTGCACTGATCAATCCCCGACCCACCTGCCTATGCAGTTTCCCCTTGGCTCTATCAAGATCTTTTAACACAGTTTATTACTTTTAGGGCTCCACGCTCTACTGTTCACGAGCTTTAGTACCATTAGCTTGTTTCCAGACACAGCAGGTCGCTGCTTTCATCCAAAAAGCCGCCTGTGCATCACCTGATCGGCACAAACCTGCAGACAGACCGAGTTAGCGAAAAGTTTGGTAAACATTGTTGATCATTTAGAAGCTGATATTTCCCTCTGGAGTTGGAGACCAAAATCCGAGCTTAAGGCAAACTTTCGAAGCCTATAATATGCGAGAGGATTTGTCTATCCTTTTTATTAACGGTGCTTTAATCTGTGTGCATGTGTTCTCTGCTTGGGTCCAGCCACAGAGCAGGAGGAGGAGCCGGAGTGGGTGGAGGTGATGGTGGACATCTTGCTGTCTCTGCTGTCCCAGCCGAGCCGACACATCCGACAGGTCTGCAGGACGGTCTTCTCTTCCATCTGCCCCAACGTCACCGCTGCCGCCCTCACTGCTATCTTAGACGTAAGTAACACAAGTCCAAGTTCCCACTCCAGCTGTCTCTGATGTGTGTGGAAATGCTTTCACTGGGAGAAGGAAAGGATGATCCTGGTGTGACGTCATCCTGTGGACGATACTACCTGCAGCAGGTCCCCAGAAGTCTCGTTTCAGTCCTGTGATGCACCGGAAGCCATTTATGAACTTATCGTAATGATGCTCACTGTGGTGTGTGTTTAGGTCCTAGACCCAGAGAGGGATGACGAGGAAGACGCCGCTGTGGTCGTCACTGATGACAACAAAACCCAGAAGAAGAACACAAACGAGGAAGATGAGGAGGAAGAGATGGAGGTCAGTTGTTCTTCTGCTTAACAACTTGTGAAATCAAATTTGGATTAAAAGGAACATTTTAGATCCTGAAACCCGTCGTTATGTGCCCGCTAGCAGTCTGACGGATCAGATGATGACTCTGAAGGAGAAGATGATGAAGAAGCAATGGAGGAGGAGGACGACGATGAAGACGACGAGGATGATGAAGAGGAGGAAGTGGGGCCAGTGGACCAAAATTTCCGTATTGAGATGATGAAGATCCTGCAGCAGCAGAAGTCTCTGGTGGGTTTCAGGCCTCTCCTTAGTGGACAAAGAAGTTGCTTTATGTAGCTTAGCACCAGGGTATGGTGTGTCAGGTCTCCACTCACGTTGTGTCTGTGTTTTCAGGCCAAAGAGGAGGACGGCAGCAGTGACGAAGAGATGGACGATGACGCCATGCTGGAGCTGGATAAAGGTCTGGCGGCACTTTTCTCAGAGCAGAAGAAAAAGGCCCAGGCCAAGAAAGACGAGAAGACAAAAATGCAGAAAGAGAAAGCACTCGTCCGAGACTTTAAGATCAAGGTACCATAACCCAGGACCTATTAGCCTAGCATAGCTTAGCACAAGAACTTGTAGATCAGCTGTTAACTCTGCTCCAAAATCAAACATAGCCCTGACTCCCTCTCCCCTCCCTTGGTTGTCTTGCTGCAGGTGTTGGATCTGCTGGAGGTGTTCGTGGCTCGGCAGGCCGGCAGTCCTCTGGTTCTGGGTTTGGTGGAGCCTCTGCTCACCATCATCGACCGAGGGATGAGCTCCGACAGCGACCAGCAGGAACAGGACTTCCTCCGCCGAGCTGCAGATATCTTCAGGTAACGCAGAGGGGATTCATAGCAGCACTGTTTGTTGCTGATTCCATTTTAGTTTCCGTCCTCTTTCATATGATTTGTATTGAGCATGATGATTATCCTCTACAATTCAGAGGCAAACTGTGTACTTTTACTCCTTTATGTAATACCTTTAGTTACTTTACAGATTTGGATTAATGATGGTAAATATAATCTCCCTTAAATCAGACTTTAGTTCACCTGCAGTAAATCCATCAGCTACCCTGCAGTATACAAAGCCATTCAAACTAGCTGCACCTTTACCAGCTCTGAGAACACTTTAATGATCAATCATTATAAAACATATCAGAGATATTATTCTGAAATGGACCAATCAAACAATGACTACTTTTACTGTCGCTACTTTAAGTACATTTAGAGGAGAGTACTTTCTACTTTCACTGGAGGAACATTTAGAATACTTTTACTGTGACAGAGTATTCCTACACTCTGGTACATGTACTTCTCCCACCTGTGATGACTTCTTTTTACTCCCTGTATTACTCCCTGATTCTCACTGAGTGAATGCACTGTTTCAGGAACCAGCTGTGCCGGTCTAAGGTTTACTGCAGGACCGTCGGTGACAGAGAGGGGGAGCTGCACGACCTTCTGGAGAAGCTGATGACGAAGAGCCAGAAACTGTCCGACTCCTCCGTCTGCCTCTACTACTTCAGGTACACTCAGTGCTTTAAAGACCCGGCTGAGGAGAATACACATTATGATTATGATACCATGTTAGCAAAACAGTTATTGGATGCTATTGCTAGTGTTTTGTGTATCCTTTTTGGGCCGGTTTAGCATTTTAAAAACACCCTACACGTTTGATTTAATAACGTTAACTCATCTCCGTCTCATTCTGAGTTTATGGCTGCATCCCACCGTCCTCATGAGCAGGTTGGGGTTGCGTCATCGACCCTTTTAGCTGTTCAAACATTGAGTTGTAACGGGACAAAGACTTAGGAGGTGAAGAATGAAATACCACGTCCGTACTCATGACTTCAGCCTCTTGTAGTTTGCTGATGTGTGACTGTCCTTGCAGTGCGTCTCTGTACGTGGTGAAGGTGCTGCGAGGAGCTCCAGCTGCTGAGGCCAAAGAGGAGCAGACGGCTGACGGAGCTGCAGGACGTGACGTATGTTTACACACACACCTTCCTGTTGTTGGTCCTATTATGTCCAGCTGTGCACCTGGAAAGTGAATCTTACTCCTGATGGTTTTTTGCTCCTTGACGGTGTGTGTTTGTGTGTAGTTGAAGTTCATGGGCAGCTTGGATGTGGACCGGGTCTCCAGGATCTTCACAGAAGCTCTGAACTCCTTCATGGGCCGCAGGAAGAGCCCGCTCACTGCTCAGATGTTCACAGATCTGTTCACCAGGTTCCCCGTGAGTCCAGCGGCACAAAGTGTGAATCCTTACTTGCTCCAGGGGGTTGGACTAGAAACGTGTTATGCTTCTTCTTGCCCCTTTTGAAAATGGAGAACAACTTTATTATTTAGACCTTGTAAAAACAAAAGTTCAATAAATGGACTTAGAAAATAGTAATGGTAACAGAATACATTTTAAAGTTACCCTCCTAACCCTGCTAATGTGTGTTCAGGGTGTGTGTGTGAAGATGTTGGATGCAGCCGTGCCGCACATCACATCGGGGGTCAGAGTTCACCAGCAGGTAAAAGAGAGGATCTTTTAAGGAAAGCTCTTTGTTCGTGTGTGTGTTCCTGTTCATGGACATTACTCTGTGTGTGTGTGTGTGTGTGTGTACAGGGCCAGGCGTGTGTGCTGGTGCTGCGGGCGATGCAGAGCAGGGAGGTTCAGCAGCTGCTGAGCGGCGCTCCGTGGACCGAGCTCTGTGGGAAGGTCTCGGCTCAGTTGACAGCAGTAAGTCGTGTGGACGTAATAATCACAGGCATGAGCTGCACGTATGAACACTGAGGAGACTTTAAGCAGTGCCTCTCTGCAGGACGCAGCTTCGGGACGTTGTCTGACACATTAAGATGTTCTTGTGCTGTAACTGCACATCATTTATTCTCCATAAGACGACACGTTTATACAACAACATCCTTTAATGATATTGTTCTCTGAGGTTTATGAAATTGCATCTTGCTCTGGTGAATGATGATTAGACACACACTCACTGACCTCTGTGCGTCCTCAAGACGTCTGATGGGAAACATTATAGCATTTGTGACAAAAAACACTCCGCCCCCGTCTCTGTAGTCCGAGACACAAACAAACCCCTCCCTCCCTTGGATGTATCATGAACTCAGGGTCACTTATTTAGTTATTTGTCAACAGCTTTAACTCCTTTATCAGGCGCCAATAAGCTATACCTGTCCTTACAGCTGTGTGCAGCTACTCTATAGTGTTACAAAGCACTTATTTAATGTGTCTACTGCTTATTAATGCTGATTAAATTATCACAAATAAAGTGATTCCATGTGCAAACAATCTTTACATCTAGTTAAAGAAAAACGATAGTAAAAAAATCTATATTAATACCCTTGTGAACACAACATCCTGCACATTGGAAGGCTTGAACACTGAGAGCCAGTACAGAGGTCATTATTCAAACTGTATCTTATTGATCAGATCTGAGCCGCACAGCTATGACTGTATAAAGACGTATATGTGTAACCTGAGTGTCCTCTCCTCTCCTCTCCTCTCCTCTCAGAGTCTGCAGAAGGTCGGTGAGACGGAGAGCAAGGTGGTGAAGGAGAAGGTGGTGAAGTCCCTGGAGCTCTGCCAGTTCCTGGTGAAGAACATTCACCAGCAGGTGGGTGTGGGGGGCTTCAGGTGTGGGGAAGCGTTTGAAGTGTTTTCACTGGAGACTAAAAGCTCTGCTCCCCCCGTGTAGAAGCTGTCTGTGGACCTGGAGCCACTGCAGAGCGTCCTGCAGTCGCTGACCAGCACCATCGAGTTCAAAAAGACAGGGCAGCTGGAGGACACCTACTGGGCCGTGGTGAAACACTTTGGAGTCATGTGAGTTACGGTGTCAGCGTCTATAGAGGTCATTGCATGCATATTAGAAACTAGTATGGGGGGGGGGGGGGAGAATCAGATTATGGAGGCTATAACCATGCACTCTATAAAATATTGACCTACTCCCTGTGAGACATCAGTTTGCTAGAGGTGTGCGACTTGAAGCGTGAATCCCCCCCTGTACCATTGGCTGTTAAAGAGGCCTTATTCTGCAGTGTGACATATAGGTTTTAGTGCATGTAAATGGTCTGCAAAGGCTGAAATCCCTAAGTTTCCTCCAGAGGGAGTTTCTCTCCCTTGCCACAAACGCCTCCTTTGGACTCTGTGTTGACTTTGAGAAAAATAAAGAGCTTTTTGAACATTAAACAATGTAAAAATGTCACAGTAGAGGCACAAAATACAAATCTGAACCTGAAAATGAGCATAATGTGTCGTCTTTAAGACCCAAACCAAGCTGTAAACATGTTTATTTCTGCTGTAAGTTGGGCATTTTAACATCCATGGAGATTACTCCCTTTTTAGACCTGAGGTTGCACCTTGGGTAAAAAATTAAGATTTCTGTCAACATCTTCAAATACCTGCCGCAAGTCACCGGGCTGATTTCCCTCCCCACATGATTTACTACTTCTATGACTCACTTACCTAACCTTCTCCAAATCCACCGTTTGGCTCAGATCTAAAATGTATTTTTTGTGTGAATTAGGAAACACACTAAGCAACACTGATGTACATTAACTTCATAAGTGAACTTCACAGAAGGTTAATTAGCAGGACGATTGACTCTTAACTTACTAATTGAACTCAATCTTAGGTTCATTAGCAGCCATCTGCCACCTGAGAGCTCAACAGGAAATGCTCCCGGTGGCAAGAAGGGGCTTCGGTCTCTGTTTCAAAACAACAGATCGAGACTGTAGAGATGCATGCTCAACTGAACTTCGAATGCAAAAAGACACGATTGAAAGGTCTGCATCCTGTGACAAATGCCGAAATCAGCCTCACAGTTTGCTCTCTGAGGAAGAGCTCGACCCGAAACATCTGGGCATGAAATCATATTTCTCGCATAATTCAATGAAGTGTGCAAGCACATTTTAAACAAGTCAGTTCAAAGTGCCTAACAGCAAACATAAAAAGCATCAGGAGACAGATTTTAAACTTATATTCAAATGCATGCAAGAGAATATAAATAAAAACATGCTAAACATAGAAGGAGACGGGTATAAATGAATACATTAAAGTGCAGAATCAGAGCTCCTGCAGCCGTCCTGCAGCAGGGACGTGTACAGGGCTGTAGCAGCAAAAGTACAGATGAAAGGAAAAGCGTATACTTGTATATTAAATCAAAAGGTACACAGGCATACATTTAAAAAAGCACACCATGGTAAAAAAAACAAGTAGCCGTATTTAAAACGTGTTGAAAGAGCCTGTCACATTAACAAGTTGTACAAACATTGTAACGGAATATAGAGTTAATTGTACAGCAGTGTGTATTGCACAAGGTGGTCTGCCAGGGAAAGATATATGTATATGCAGTTTAAGATACTATAAATAACGTTTGATTTGAAAGAAGTCGTTCCAGTTGAGTGTGTGTTGTTGCGTTGACTCGACAGGCTCTGCACGGAGGCCACGGTTTGTCCTTGTGTCTGAATTTTTACAAGAGTCAAATGTCAGTTTCAGTTTTAATCAGACGTAGAATCTAATTATTTAGACGGTAGAGCCTCTATGTGTAATGGTTTTTCCGCTCATCCAGCCGCCCTGCTGTCAGAGCCCGGCTCCTCCTGTACGGACGGGCAGGATTGTAGTAGAAATAAGAAACCCAGCTACAGAAACATGGCCAGGAAATCACAGTTCTGCAGGAGGAATCTATACCGAATCAGGTTTCTCTTATCTCCCTAACTCAATAACAAAAACCAGGTTTCCTGTTTAAATTGCGTTTAAGAAATCAGATTACTGCCGGAGTAAAGGGATTACTTAAGTGCAGGTAAATGTGCTCACTGTCTCTCTGAAGCAGCAGCAGAACTGTACGGATTCAAATCTAACTGAACTACAAACACTATGTTTCCTCACTGTCCAGCAGTGATTTGATTCTCCAGCATTTATTTTAAATCACTATTCAGTTTTTTAAAGAGGCCCTATTATGGTTTCAGGGAGTTTCCCTTTCCTGTAGTGTGTTGTATACGTTTGTGTGCATGTAAATGGTCTGCTACGGCTAAAATCCCAAAGTTTTGACATCACTATGTAACGGCTAAGGGGCGGGATATCTCTAAACTGTTGACCAATCACAACAGAGCCGGCCAGCTAACCAATCAGAGCAGACTGGGCTCTGGTTTCAGACAGAGGGTGAAAAGAGGAGCTGCAGCACAGGCAGTATGAGAAAAATAAAGCGCTTTTTGACATTAAAGCATGGAGACATGTCCCAGGAGAGACAATACATACTGATATACACCTGACATCAGCAGGAGAGGACTCTTTAAAGTAGAGACACTACATACTGATATACACCTGAACATCAGCAGGAGAGGACTCTTTAAAGTAGAGACACTACATACTGATATACACCTGAACATCAGCAGGAGAGGACTCTTTAAAGCAGAGACCGTACATACTGATATACACCTGAACATCAGCAGGAGAGGACTCTTTAAAGTCAGAGACACTACATACTGATATACACCTGAACATCAGCAGGAGAGGACTCTTTAAAGTAGAGACACTACATACTGATATACACCTGAACATCAGCAGGAGAGGACTCTTTAAAGTAGAGAGTCTACATACTGATATACACCTGAACATCAGCAGGAGAGGACTCTTTAAAGTAGAGACACTACATACTGATATACACCTGAACATCAGCAGGAGAGGACTCTTTAAAGTAGAGACACTACATACTGATATACACCTGAACATCAGCAGGAGAGGACTCTTTAAAGTAGAGACACTACATATTGATATACACCTGAACATCAGCAAGAGAGGACTCTTTAAAGTAGAGACACTACATACTGATATACACCTGAACATCAGCAGGAGAGGACTCTTTAAAGTAGAGACACTACATACTGATATACACCTGAACATCAGCAGGAGAGGACTCTTTAAAGTAGAGAGTCTACATACTGATATACACCTGAACATCAGCAGGAGAGGACTCTTTAAAGTAGAGACACTACATACTGATATACACCTGAACATCAGCAGGAGAGGACTCTTTAAAGTAGAGACACTACATACTGATATACACCTGAACATCAGCAGGAGAGGACTCTTTAAAGTAGAGACTCTACATACTGATATACACCTGAACATCAGCAGGAGAGGACTCTTTAAAGTAGAGACACTACATACTGATATACACATTATGGCTCCGTTTTAACGATGTTTGGTTATAGCTGTTTAGGTCCTGGTTTAATTAAAAGCATGTTATACTGACTCTTGCTGAAACCAGATATATTTAACCACCTTGTATCAACTTATTTTATTTAAGAATGTATTTATTCTCCATACAAACATGCACTTTTCTTCAGCACATAACCTGTATTGCAGATTTTGAATGGCCTTATGTAAACCTGTGCTTTATAAATTGCCTTGCCTTGTCTCAATCCATCATGATGACCTTGCATGTGTTCCTTTTCACATTCACAGGAAACCCAAAGTTGAAAAGACAAAGCCCGAAAAGAAAGAGGACCCAAAGCAACTTCTGAAGAAGAAGAAAGGTTTTCTGCCAGAGTCAAAGAAGCGTAAGAAGCGAGACGTGCCTATCTTAGAGCCGGCAGCCGCAGCAGCCGCAGCAGCAGCGGCGGAGAACCCGACCTTCAGAGGGAAACCGGGAGCAGGCAAAGGACACGCTAAAAAGAAACATGACAAGAAAACAAAACAGAAGCGACCGGCCGATGGAGCGGCGGCTTCTCAGCCCAACCCGGCCAAGAAGAGCAAGACGACGTCGTCTGAGAGCAACACGGCCAAGAAGAAGAAACCCAAACAGAAGAAGGAGGGAGGGGGGGGGGATGTGAAGTGGACACTGCTATTGAAATGATTTTTTAAAACAGGCTTTCGTCTTTTTTGTTTCTGTCTTGGCTGCGATTTTGTTTCAGACGTGTTTCAATATGAGATGTTTAATACATACTGAGACTCCAGACGTGTGGGACGTGAATTTAGATGGATTATTTTTCTAACGTTTGACTAGAAATAATAATGTCTACAACAATAAATGTATTTCTCCTCCCAGAGATCACCATAACTCTGCTCCCGCTGCAGCTTTCTGTGTGCATTATTGATAAGAAACATTTGTAATATGTAAAAAGCAACTAAACCTTGTTATACATTACCAAGTATCTGAGAGATCCCTTCTTTGTTTCAATATTTCCAGACTGTTTTTTATTTTGCAGTGAGTACAGTACCCTCTTATTTTCCCGGTTGATACTGTCACAGCCAGGATTTAAACAAACCCCTTAAAGTGGCCAAAAGGGGTATTTAGTAAAAAAAAAACTAAATCAACCTCAAGTTTAAAAAAGGTGAAGAAAACTTTTTTTTTTTTATCTACTTTTGGGTAATTAAAGGTCAAATCTACAGGTTATCTTTTTAATATGTGCTCCCTAAACCAGGGGGGGAATACATCATTACCAAACCTAAAATGTCAGTTACCCTCCAAAACACACATACAATGGTCTTAAAACCACAGTAACCCATTTTCCCCGAGCAGCAGCAGTCAGGTTGTGAGAACCACATCACCTTTTTATCCACATCCAGCGGAGAGCAATCGCTGATCAGGAGTCCCGTCTGTCTCCACCTGATGAATGTGAGTACAGTTGTTATTCTTTAAGCTCTGTGTTGGGTCTCCACCACCCCCTGAGGGAAGTGTCTGTCTCTAGCTGATAAATGTTCCACTATGTTCACCAGCTGTGTGTTTCTGCTGTATGCTGATGAGCAGGTAATGTTTAGTGACTTTTTCACAACTATTATTCATGAAAACGATTGAGAGACGTCGAACAGATCAAAAATGATACTCATTTCACTGATACCATACAAATATAGATTAAAGCAACTCGACATTGGAACAACTGGACGTCAATGATGCATCTTGTGGCTACGAGGGAGTGTTCCAGCCCCTTCAGTCAACATGTCGATGTATCTTTGGGGAAGATACTGAACCCTGAGTTGCTCCTGATGGCCATCGGTGTGTGTGTGTGAGTCTGTGTGAGTGTTAGAGCAAGGTGTACTGCTCTGCATGAATGATGGGTGAAGGACTCGTAGTATTTAAAGCGCTTTGAGGGGTCGAGAAGACCTGATAAAGCGCTATATAAGAACAATCCATTTACAATTTTTATGATGGCGAGCTAAGTGCTGTTTAGTCTGTAGCACACTCAAATAAGTGTTCCTTTGTAATTGACTTGTAATTAGTCACTGACCAGAATCCCGTTTCTAGCCCTGCCAAGGTTATTCTCTATTGCGACTATTCCTGAGTGATGTGTCACGTGATCTGACAGCAATGTAACTTAATTATGTAAGAATCTTATTAGTAAAGAAACATCACTGGCCTCTTCACACGGTTTGATGTTGCAAGCCTTTATGTCATAAACTAAGATGAGCAATCCCACAGAACCCTAATTCAGCTGTCAGGAAAATGATGCAGTGTCCCACAAATGGATTACTATACAGCACATGGAGCCGTGTCCGCCATAAATCTACAGGAGTGCCAGGCAGGTAGCAGCCTCATCCATCAGGTTATCTCATCTCAAAGCCCCTCTCCACTTCAGGGGTGGGTCTCAACAGGAGCTCTCTTACTTTGCTCCTGTACTCGCAGCTCATTCGTACCGGTGATCTTTGGATGCATGATGGTGTGTTTGTCAGAACACAATATCAGTTTGAATCATAGACGTAGAAAACTGGTCTCAAATCTATACAATCTTAGAGGTAAAGTATGTACCTTTTAGTCATTAAAATGTCCAAAAGCAACTACACCTATTTATATATTTTGTTGAGTTGTGTTCTTGCAATAAACAAAATGAAAGGTACCACTTTTAATTGAAATCAAGGTAACGGTCCATTTCCTTTGCTCACCTGTCGATGGAGTCATCCTTGCAGTTTTTAAGTCATTACGTAACACTAAGCAGGATTTTAAGGGTACGCTTTTGAGATTTTGGTAGTTTTCTTTGCTATGTACTGTGCGAAAAACAAGGAGAAGGAACTGTAGCAGCAAAATCATTGCTTTATATCTTTTAGTACAGGTTTTATTCAGCGTGTCTGTTTGAATGAATCCCAACTCGGAAAAGCTGAAGGCAATGGTGAAGACAACAACTCCCATGATGCAACGGTACTTTACAAAATCACAAAAATGTATTTCTTTCTTGTTTGATAGACCTCATGCATTTAAATCTGCTTTAATTTGATTTAATATCTTCTATTTGAAAGGGGTGTGAAGTCTGCAGTTTCCCTCATGTCTGAAGTGCATTTTAACATTTTAATCAGCTGTTTCAAGCAAAAAAAAAACAGCAAACAGCCAGTTAGAGACTATCTGGTGATGAAAGTGGAGCTTTTAGCAGCTAAAGGCCAGATATTCATCACAGGCGCTGCAGGTGAAGGTGAAAACAGAGCCAAAACAGAAAGACTATTGGATTAACTCACAGGCTCGCAGGAAACATGACCTCGGATGATGCATCAGATGTGCTCCATGTGTAATTTAAGCAACAGCTTGCCAGCGAGTGCACAAGGGCAACTTTTCATGGTGATAATATGTCAGTGTTTCCATTGCCCCATTTGGATAAATCAGTTTAAATGAACATTTAGGTTAAGGATCAGATTCCAATTAAGTTCTAGATGAGGCTATGGAAAAATAATTAGGTCGTTCCCAGAAGTCTCTCCTCCTACAGTACTTGTCTCTGTCCAATGCAGCTCTTTATATGACGATCAGTAATGCTTCCAGTCAAAGGTCTCTGTAAATTACATGAGTATGAAGGGCAGATACACAGATGCTGTGTATGTATGAGATAAATTAAGGATTGTGTTCTTCAATAATAAGTTTAAAAGTTAATATTGCACAAAAAATTATAGGAGATTTAAACAATCCCTGATCTCGCCTACAAAGCAGAGAAAAATACCCTAAGTTTCTGGAAGTGTACCTCGAGGCCCCAGCTTGAATCTGCAGTAATGAAGCATATAAACAGACACTGGTGGTGACAAATCATCCACCTCGAACCCTGACAGCAGGGGTGAGAATGGGAGCAGCGGTGTCCTCTCTTCCTGACAGTGAACTGTCACTTGTCATCGCTGTGACTTCAGATTTAGAGTGCAGAACCAATCTGCTAATGCGACTCAGAGGAATAATATGAGTGGGCTGTAAAGTTGAGGACAAAGTCTCATCAATATGGGTAAGCTGTAACTGAATGCAATCTCGATGCAGCCACTCACCTTGTGAAATATTTTTGGATTCACCCATGTTGCTTTTGTTAAAGTGAGGCCCTTTGGAGTGTGATGCTCCACAGCAGGCCGGTTGGCAGGCTGCTGGCAGGCTGTTAGTTCTATATCGAGTGCAAATGGAAACCTACTAATTAGTGCACCCAGTAGTTTACTTGCCAGGCCTTGTAGGAAGGAACAATGGTTGAGTCGTACTGTTTTCTTTAAACAGTTTCTTGGTGAAGGCCCAAATCTGCAAGCCTCCCACAGTCTCCACGCCTGCTGTGCAGAAATCCTCCTCTTCCTATTGAAATAATTTAAAGGACCCTACCCGTTTTCCTTCAATCTCTATAAAATTCAAACTGTATATTTTACAATAATGCTGACTATTTCCAAAACAAGCCAGAAGAACGAGAATGAGTGCGAGTCCATCCCAGGATTGCAGACTCAACTATATTTCAATATTAATCTGCAAGTTGATCTTTCCAGAAATGAAAGGAAATCGATGTCTGGAGGAAGGTAAAAATACTCAATGCTGTGTGTGTTCGACATATTAGTTTCAAAAAGTATTAAGATAAGATAAGAATTACTTTATTAATCCCAGACTTGGAAATGTTTGTGCTGCAGCAGCATAATAAAATACAAGTCATTGCACAAGTAGAAAATAAAATAAAAAGAAATAAACAATTCTAAAGTATGAACATAAAGAAGGAATAGAAATAAACCAGTATTATAAATATATATATATATATATATATATATATATATATATATATATATATATATATATATATATATATATATACAGTTGAAATATATACAGTTGAAATATGAACATAAATAATCAGTAAACTGTCAGAAAATAAAACACTATTGGAGTTAACGCAGTATAAAGCAGGGTATATATGTAGTAGTGCAGTGAATGGGATATTAAATTAAATCTTAATGTAAAGTGTCATGTGAGAATGTCGTGTTCCAGTTTACAAACAACAACGATAAACAATTTAAGAGCTGAAACAGAGGTATAGCCAATGCGTTTAACACAAATTCTTACCAAAAGTGGGTCTAAAACGTGTCCTTGGGATCTATAGGAGTAAGGTCCTGTAGGCCGGGGAATAAAACTGAGAGTATGTAATAAACTTTATATAAACAGCACTTACGCTTAAGCTTCAGAGGACACTGCCTATCAGAACAATCAGCCCAACAACCCTTATAACTCGGTCCATGCTTCATCCATTACACCAATCTGCAACATGCACGTTGGCTGTGCACTATTTGACAGTAAATCACAAATTGAGATGAAACCGGCCAACCTTTAACAGAGCATATGCTCAGTGTGAATCTGGGCTTTATTCACTTGGGGGCAACACGTGCTCACTAAATCTCCCGATTAGATTATGTGGTACTATTTAAAAGCTGATAACTGAAGACCAGTTGCCTGAGGCGACGAACACATTACACACAACCATAATAAGGCTGTAATAAAAGGTCTCAGAGGACCTAATCCACTCACTGGCCGACTAACGTCCCCTGCAAAGTTTATCTGCAGCACTGAAGAGCAGAACCCTGTGGGACAACAAAACCCTGAAAACTGGCCTCATTAAATCTAAATGAGGCTACACACAATAACTAGGCTATTCCCAAAGCAAAGTTGTGTGACACAAAAGTCTCTCGCTCTGACTCTGAATAAAGGCAGCCCAACGTCATCTGTCCCCGACTGATGACCTCTATTTCTTACATTCCCAGCAAATGACCTCTGGTCTTCAATCCTTCATAACCACGACCCTTCATCCACTCTCTAAGAACTTCCCTTCATACATCCCGAGCCACCCATCTCCACTGACTGTAGGCCACCACCCCACATTGATTCATAACCACTGACCTTACTTTGCGCCAACCACTGACCTTTTTCAATCGCAAGCAACTGACCGCCGCCAACATCTACCCATCCATCCATCCATCAAACAAAAGCAATTATAGCGACTGACCTCCATTGATTCGTAGCCACTGACCTTCATTAGTTTCTAACAACTGACTTTCATTGAATCCTAGCCACTGACATCCTTCCATTGCTAGCAACTAACCACCACTGACTTCCATCCTTCAAAGCCCCCGACGACAACGACGAATCAAAGCCACCCACTTCAATCGATTCCTCGCCACTGACCTTGTTCAATTCCTCGCCACTGACCACCATTGACCTCTATTCATTCTCAGCCATGGACCTATTGATTCCTCACCACTGACCTTCATTTTTTCTCCAGCCACTGATATTCTTCGTACACTGAAACTGACCACCTGACCTTCATTTATTCATAGGGAACTACCATCTCTAACATTCATTCCTACTCACTGACCTCCATTGATTCCTAGCCACTGACTGTTACCACACTGTAAAAGATGTGGAGGAAGTCACCTCTATGCCACCCATTGGTTTTAAACTATGATTTGAAGCCTGAGTTTGGCATTTTCGCCATTGCCAACTTAGTCTTTTATCATCTCCAGCATATTATTTTGGCGCTAAGCCAGGTAGAAACTGAAACCAGAACAAGATAATTGCACTAAAAATACACTGAGAAAGGTTAGAAAAGTCTAAGACAAAAACACAGAGCACCAGCAGGGACTTGTCAATCATAAGGTGGCAACACCTTAAAACGTACCTTGTGTAATTGTGTAGTTCACACTCAATAAGAGCATCATTTACCATATGGAAGATCATGCTGTATTGAAGAAGAACTGAAATTAGAAAGTGAGACCCTAAATAAATGAGGAAAATGTTAACTGACACAATAAATCATAGCCTTTCATTCAACCTGACTTTCTCTTGCAACCAATTAAGCCCCCCCCCCCCCCCTGCTGGATATGAGAGAGAATACAGGTGTAGCTTTACTTTTCTGATCTTATTCCAATCCCAGCCACTAACCTTTGTCCATCTGTAGCTTCTGACTTTTATTCATCCCTAACAACTCACCTCTATTGATTCCTGTGCAAGACACTGACCATCCCTAGACCCACTGACCTCCTTCCATTCCTTGCTTCTGAAATCCCTGACCCCTTCATTTACCAGCAATGTTACCGCTACTCATTCCTGCGGCTGACCATATATGTCTTTCTGCCAATATCAATCTATTCACCTCTTTGACCTCCATCCATCCCTAGTTGCTCAAATCCATTCTTTGCTACAGCCAGCCAGCTTCACAACTTACCAGCAAGAGGTGTTGCCACCCTGCACACTAGATAACAATTTAACACCACTTTTAGCAGATGGAAAAATGTGTTTAGCAGCCAGGCGAAACAGAGAAACGCTTTTCCAGAAGATGATGGACTTCATACTACCTGATTTTACTTGGACTTACATAACAGTCGAGAAATCCATGTCTCTTTTTTACAGAGTGCCATGTAATTCCTATTTTGTTCCTTCCTAAAAATGTGTTTGGTATTCTAGCTCCCAATCTATAAATTGGTCTGAGGGGAACATACGTTTTAAATGTAGAAAGCATTAGTCATCTTTCGTTGACTTACTTCCAAATTCCTCGGCTAAGATAAATGGTTTCATTCTGTTGCACTCATGCCAATGAGATAGGATCGATGGGCAGTCTGTCAGTGCATCTATCCAGGACTGGAGCCCTGCCAAAGACTACTTCATATTCCCAGGCCTTTTTCCGACTGGGGACAATTAGGAACATGGTGTCCTGGTACCTGGCCAACACACTGACTGATGCTGATTCACTTCCACTGACCTCCAATACGACAGGCTGTAGCACCATTATGGAGATGTTGAGATTAAGGGTGGTAGGATAACCTTCATGTTCATAAATCCCATTGAAAGATTGATGGGGTCTTTACAGTGCACTATTTCTATATGCACTGGGTCTAAATGTGTAGTAGCAGTATTTTACGTGCTCGTTTATACCATAGAAATTGTGTGAGCAGTAATTCTTTGATAGCTATAGAAGGTTTAATGCAGGAGACCCAGTGCAAATGGATCTCCCCTAGGAAGGTCATTTGCCTAGTGGGTGATGTAATGAAAACCCATCGAACATTTGCATATTATCTAATGGCATGTACATTTTCACCAGTCCATTCAATATAGTAAGGATCAGCAATCACATTTTTCAAAGAACTTCAGTCTTCAAGCATTTAAGGTAACTGACACATTAAAAGGATTAACATAATGTAAGTATTTATTTATAAACTTAGAATATTACATATTTTTCCTTGATAAGGCAGATTATATGAACTCCAGAAAGATGATGTTACTGTAAAACATTCCAGCTCTCATAATGGCATACATTTACAGTGATTTCATATAATAAATGACACAGAATTTATAATAGGCCCACTATAATACAATATGAAGGATTTAAAAAAGGAGAAAAAAGAAGACGGGCTTTAACTCAAACCCTCTGTTGGATTCTAAATGTATTACATGTCAGAGAATACATTATAAATACTCAAAAAGGAAAATACTGTATTAGCGCTAAAACTTACTATCTGACACATTAAAAAAAATGTGCATTACTACAGCAAAAAGTCTTTCATACTGTCAGGCTAACTAGAGCTAGATGTCTAACAGACATTGGAGGACAGTACTTTAGGCAAATATGCTAAGTCACTTAATTGAAGGAAAAAATACTACGCAAACAAATAAGCCATTTTCTACAGCCTATATGCAGCTTTGCACTGCCTAACAGCACCACAACATCCATTATAGTCTAACTACATACTGGTAGTGTGGCAGAGAGACATGCCAAGGAAGATCAGCGAGCCATTAAGGTCTGTGTGGTGTCACTAGACTCTTAATAATTCAACACAACCTCGTGTCACATCCCAGGGAAGATTTAAAGTTTAAACATCTTTGAGGGTTTAAAAGGAAGAGGTCCAAAAGTCAAAGCAGGCAAATACTCTATACAGTCTCATAAGGAATTACCGGTTGGCTAAATACTAGTGTGTTAAGGAAGGTGTGAAGCTATCCTATGTGTCACTGTAGTTTACCTCTATGCCGATTATTCTGCTCAGTATTCTGCGTTAACGTTTCTAATCTACAAGCAGCAGAGATGGGGAGCTCTTTGTGCCTTATTGCTTTTTCTGTTTATTCCACAGTCCCTGAAGTTAACAGTCAATGTGAACTGTCTCGTGCAGCACCTCGGTGGCGTCCCCGCTCTCTGCACTCTGGTGGCACGAGAGCATCTCCTCCTCACATCTCACGGGTCGGACGATGACGCACGGCCTTGCGGGCTCTCCGCGCGTCCCTGCGCCGCGCGCCGGGCTGCGACTGTCGCGCTCGTATTCCTCTTGCGCGCGCTGGATCTTCCTGTTCCGGAGCTTCCTCTTGTGGAAGTGGAAGGTTGCCAGGGAAACGAGGACGATCCCCACGAGCACGGCCACCAGAACGAGGAGCGCGAGGGTGGAGGAGAGGGGCGGAAAGAAGTGGAGCTGCTCCGCGCACGTGCCGTTACCGACCTGGAGACCCCCGTGACAGCGGTGCAGTGGCACCGACAGCCCCGAGGCCTCAGAGGTTCTGGCCGTCATCCGATCCACCTTTCCCGGCCACTCGTATCTCTCTGACCCCGGTACCCTTCGTGCTCTCCGGGCTCAGCGCGGTGACACTGGCCCGCGCATGTGGTTACCTGCACCGAAAAGAAGACACATGAGGCTGAGCTCCAGAAGACACTGTATCAGAGCCTCCAGAAACCCGCCCACCAACCCTCATCAACTGGATCCATCTGTAACACCAATTAACATTGGCAGTGCACACCAGTTCACGCTAAACCCCAATGAAAAAGCTGCCTACCTTTAATGGAGTAAACGTACAGAAAGGAAGCTGCCATGAATATAAGATGGGGTAGAAGTCGGGACAATACATCATCATCTATTGTAATAGGCCCACAATATTTAGCAAACAGGAGCCATCCTTTCCTGCACTCACGCAGCAGCCGTGTCAGGGGATCATGTCTGCATTTGTTGCATCTTAAGCTTAAAATACATTCAAATAAAGGGAGTCCTTACCTGATGAAACAGTCAGTTCGGGAAACAGTCCGTGAGTGGAGAGCGGATGTGTGTGAATGGAAGAAGAGGATCACGGTGACGCATTTCATACAATGAGATGCTGCTGCTGAGCTCCGATCACTCAGGACGCTTTAAATTGCCGCAATCCGCTCAGTCTGAATCCAGGACACCACTTCCCCCGCAAAATTAGTAACGGGAGGGGATTCCCTCACTATGCATTAAAGTGGGTTTTAAAAACGCGATATCAAAAAGAGCTGTGGTGTTTTTTCCCCTGAAAAGCGTCTCCCTCCTCCGGCTGCTCCGCTCAGCATCTGAATGAAGAGCTGCAGCTGCATAAAAGGTTCCTTATAGTCAGCTGGCACGGCTGATTTTTTTCTGTCTTCAAACGTAGTCTACCAACCCCTGAGTGCATATGCTCCCCTGTGCTTATTGGCGTTTCACTTGAATCAAATAATGAATAAATTAGTCATAATTTTAGATCTTGATCTGTATCCACTGACATTCCTGAGGGTGTGGTCAGTCAAATGCTGCATGATTTGTAGCGTTTAAGCCTCATAATGAGGGGTGTAAATATTGTCCAGCTGTCTTGCATTCCTTTGGGCCAGAGCAAGTATAGGAATGTGCCAATTATTAGCTTCTCCCCAGAACGTTGGCTGAAAGCCCATATTGTATAGTTTCAGATACAAAATATGTAATTAGTAAACACTGTTGTGCATTCATTACAAATATGAAGATAAACAATACACTTACGTCTTTAACTAAACCAGTGCACCACATTACAATACTGCCACTATCCTCAAACACCCTTGAGCGCTTATATAGGACCTATGGATACATTTATCATTTTATTTTATATAATTGAGGTTAGACTCTCATTCTCAGCTAATTAAACCCAATCAAAACAGCCCTTTAAATATAATTACGACTGAAGGTGTGTTAATAACACATAAATGCTGACATCAAGTTGACAGCAAGAGCCCACGGAGAGCACATTTTAATAAAAGACTAACAAGGCCAGTAAATAACTCCCAGTTTAATATAAAACTAAAAAGAGTCTTAGAAGTAATCTGTGATGTTTGCCGCCTTCTCATCCCCCGCCAGACTTCCTTGGAGACCGAATATTCTGGCAGAATGATGAGTGATGAATCAATCGATGGACTGACTCATCACTTGGATAACCGGTCTTTACAGACTAAGTGCAGTCATGCGGTGTGGTTTGAAATGAGGGAAGTGTTCTTAATAATAGCCTAATATAAGCAGTTTGACTTTAGTTGTGATTCACACACCCCCACTTTTACTTTTGCAGAAGGGATAAGTTAGAAAACCACTCATTTGGACTCCCACCAGATCAGTTCCTCCCCCACTTGAAGATTGCTGCAGGCGGTGTGACATGCACTCCAGATACAGAAGTGTGGGCAGTGAGGAGACATATTTACAATGAGGCTACACCTTGACCTACCTTAAAGCACTGTGGATTCAGACAAAGAACACCATTCTCCATGTTGCGTTTTTATGGCTGATTGTGTCTGCAAATCCAGAGCCTCTTGGTGTCAGACAGCAGATGATCTGCATCCCAATGTCACACTGCATACTGATTCCAAGCAAGTTAGATAAGTGGTAAAGTATGCATCCTCCATTTATCTGATTCAGTGTGGTGTTGATTGATGACAGCATTCTCCCAGGATGCATTGCTCACATCTGTGAAACAAAAGCACAACATTTGGACTGAAGGTGAAACAGCTTTGAGAAAAAAAGCAGAAAACTATCAGACAAATTATTAACTCCTAAAATAAATCATTATATAAAAAGTGAACAACCTGTTTCACCTTTTTTTAAATGTGGTTTTCATTCTGAAAGACTAAATTATTGCTTCAACAGCGTAAGACTTTTGCAGTACTGTGCCTGTATATTATTTGTTGTATGCACCAAACCAAAGTGAGAACCTATAATTGAATCTGATCCTGAAGCAGTGTAGTCCTTCCTGATGATTGAGATTAAAAATTGCATCTAATATTCATTCAAATTCACAAGTGTGTCACTCATGCTGGACCGTCAGGATCATGTTGCATCATTTGTTATTACCTAAAGCCATGCTTCCAAACAACCAGGGCAACCTCAGCATGATTCAGCGTCCGGGGACATAATAAATGTACCAAAGTTAAAGCCATCCAATACAGAGTTACTGATATTATAGTCTTGTTGCGTCCGTGTGGAAGGAAGAGTTTTTCACTCAGAAAGGTAAAGATATTGTACATGATGCTCTGCAGCTTCAGCTCCTCTTTGACACCTACAGCAGAGATTCAGGCTGCACTTCTTCCCCCAGAGCTTTCCTGATGTTGCTGGTTTTTTTTTTTTTTGGAGGGGGGTTTCTGTTACTGTCTGCTGCTCTCAGTCTGCTGCCACAGCACATGGAAGAAGACACTGACCACCAACAAATGATCAACCTCATTGACAGAAAAGCAGTCAATATGGCACGACTCTGCAAAACTACGCTCAATAAAGACGCTTTTTTTCAAGTCCTCTCTATTCCTGCGCTTGTCGACTACAGCATGGTTAAGCTTAGCCAACGTTTATGGAAACTATTGGATTGGGTTGCTACAAAACTTGGTTGAACGTGCACAACTGATAACTGGAGGAAGCAGCAGCATGATTATTCATTAAGTCTTAATATTTAGGATATAGGTTCAA
This sequence comes from Eleginops maclovinus, assembly GCF_036324505.1. Lineage (NCBI taxonomy): Eukaryota > Metazoa > Chordata > Actinopteri > Perciformes > Eleginopidae > Eleginops > Eleginops maclovinus. Next base: position 4,045,390 of record NC_086359.1, read on the forward strand.
TATATCTTAGCTCTGTTTTTAGGCCATTTCATTACCTGATAACATCTGTCAATCAGAGCCTCAGCAGGATGTAGTTCACTGAGTACCTCTTCTTGTTCAGGGCCTCCATTTACCCCGAATGTGTTGTCCAAGGCGACGTCAAGGTACAACTGCTTTGAAGGGGAACAGGGGAGTCTTCTCCTCTTGATCTTATCCGAGCATCAGGGGGTTCCGCACACACAAATCCACAATCCGGTTCTCAACACTTTCATATTCAGCCTCTTCGTCCCTGATGACAAACAACAGTCATCCGAGATCTGAGAAGTGTTGCTTCTGAAGTCTGACGAGAGTAAAAGCACCACTGTGTTCAAAAAAGGGAAAAAATACCCAAACTTTTTTTTATATCCAGATTTCTGTCATTATAACGAATCATTTTTCTTTTAAGATTTGATTTAAATCTGCCGTTATATTACTCATCTATTGTTGAATTGATAATCTTTACTAGATTTAATTCAGAAATCAGATGAACTCATTTCTGGGGCCCAACTAATTTAGGGTTTTTCCATTTCTTGTAACGTTTTATAGTATAGGTTTTAGTGCAGGTAAATGGTCTGCAAAAGCTAAAATCCCTGTGTTCCCTCCAGAGGGAGTTTCTTTCCAACACACTCCATTGGACTAATTAGTTTACTTCAGTGACATAGTGACATCACGTTTCAACACTCGCACTTCTATTGGCCAGTCCACTTACACGTTGTATATGATAGGCTAAGAGGCGGGGACATCTCTAAGCGGTTGACCAATCACAACAGAGCCGTCCAGCTAACCAATCAGAGCAGACTGGGCTCTGGTTTCAGACAGAGGGTGAGAAGAGGAGCTGCAGCACAGGCAGTATGAGAAACATAAAGAGCTTTCTGAACATTAAAGCATGGAGACATGTCTCAGGAGAGACAATAAATGTAAATATGATGATGAAAACAGGTATGATAGAGCCCCAAACTGTTTTCGATTAGATAGTAAGCTGCAAGGAGATCTTAGGATTTGATGAAATGTTTAATAAGGGACAGTATTATTACTTAAATGTTGGACTTAATAAGAATTAATAAAAGCCATATATCTCAGTAATTGACTAAGTCTCTTTTGCATAATTGTGCAGTCAGAGTAGCTCACAGTGCTGCAGGATGTGTAAAGCCCTGTAATATCAGTTACAGATAAAGAAAAGGGGAGCACTTGATCAGATAAAGGTCTCTGTGTTGGTACCACAAAGCACTTTTTACAGTATTATCCCACCAGCGGGGCTCCATGAAAAATGGATGTCCTCGGAGGGAGAGAGGGTCCCTGAATGATGAACTCACTGAAGATGAGTGCATGCTGAAAAATTTATACAACTATTCATGCACAGTTTAAAGCCTGGCATATGTTTTAGGGCTGTTAAATGGAGAGTGATTATAGCACTTGTTTTAATATTCATACAGGTCCGCTCAGTTTTCCAGGTCAACTGGCTCATATTAGATCCACCTGACCCATCTCAAACCACAGAGGAGACACTTATCCTTAAAATAAATTTCCTTCTGGATACTTATATAAAACAACTCTCAAGCTATCGTGTTTTTAGGGCCTTGAAGGTCGACAAGCCGCTGCATTTTCTGGTGAGTTTGCAGCTGTGGCAGGAAATACTGGGAGTCTGTCTTTCAAAGCCTCTACAAGCAGATTAAATTGCACAAAGTGTTGTCCAGCTGTGTTGCTTTGATGAATTGTACAAATGGAGATAATAGTAAACACATTCAGACAGTCTGTATTTGAGGGATTTCATGAGGGAAAAAAAGAGCTTGAGAGAAGTTTAAACCCTGTCCAATTTCACACTCCTGCACACTGTGTGCTACCTGCCCATCAACAAACAGCAGTTGGTTTATTGGAGCTCGCTGAGTCTGGAAATGAGGTTTGAGAAAGAGTGAACCACAGTGCAAACCAAAACAATGAGAGATGTGGAAATGCTCTGCAGAGCTGCGGGGAAACTGAGGAATTGGAGGATATTTGTCTGTGGGGAGATTTCATATTAATAGAAAATGTTTATTTTAGCAGTATAACATGTTTTTATGCATCTCAACAAAAATAAATAGTTCCCAGTGGTGAGGAAGTACTCATATTACAGATAAGTAAAGTACTAGTAAGTAGTACCTTCGTGTATTGTCTGAAACCAGAGCCCAGTCTGCTCTGATTGGTTAGCTGGCTGGCTCTGTTTTGATTGGTCAACAGCTTAGAGATGTCCCGCCCCTTAGCCTTTTACGTACAATGTGTTGCAGCGCTAGCCAGTAGAAGCGCACGTTTTACATAGTGATGTCATAATGTTCAGGAAGGGGGAGTGTGGGGGAGAGAAACTCCCTCTGGGGAACACAGGGATTTTAGCGTCTGCAGACCATCTACATGCACACAAACCTGTACATCACACTACAGGACAGGGAAATCCCCCAAAAAGCATAATTGAACCTCTTTAATGTTGCAGCTGATTTTATTTCTTTATTTGCTACTGTGAATTCCCTTCTGGGCTCAATAGAGTCTTATTATAACCTTATTTATAATACTAATAGTCAGGTTTGATTAATTGTATTATATTCTGTATATTAAATCTCCCTCAGCATTTACAACAAATAAATGGTGCAATATGTCTTTTTCAATTGTAGCATAAAGTAGTTCCTCAGAATTGTAGTTCAGTGCAGAACAGGAGGAGACATATTTAATGACTGTCCACCTTCTATCCGTTTCATTAAAACCCCAAACTCTTCTTTTGTATTAATGACACGTTATGTTTCTGCCTATTATCGAGCCACCTGACTGTGACTGCAGCTTGTGTTAATCAGGATTATTAACTGTAATGAGAAAGCTTTGTGGGTCTGAATGCTAAATGTATATCGATGTACACGCTGCTGTCCACTCAGAGTGTGTGTCTGGGTGTGTGTGTGTGTGACGTCGTGCAGCTTTATGTGAATGAGCTGATATCTTTAAAGCTGCAGGCCATCTCCAGGCAGGAGCATTCCTCTTGATATTCCTTCCACGCTCACACCACTGCTTCCCCTGCAAGTCTCTGTCAGCAGAATTTCTAATGAACTGCACAAAAGCCAGTTTACCATGCATGCACTCATGCATGCACACACACATACACACACCGACACAGGCCAACTTTCCTTTTGTGCACAACAGAAATGGCTTTAGGAAAAGAATGAATGAGGCACGCAGAGAGGAAATGTCTTCGCACAGATTGGCTTTTTCTTCTTTTCTTAATGATGAACCTGTCACCGAGCGCTCATCTGTGATAAACTGCGTGCATTTATTATGTGAGGATTTTACATTTCTGCACCCTAAATGAAGACAAACAACCTCACTGCTTTGTTCTCCCGGTTAATGGCATCCTTGTGTGGTGACAGTAGAGGTGGAGAAAAGGAAACACGGGGGGGTGTGAGAGTTATGACATCACCAGGATCAACTGAGATTTAATATATACATGTTTAGGACTATGAGGGACAAAGACATATATTCCTCTTTCTCAAACATTTGTGAGGCTTGGAAAAAAGGAACCCATCCTTTAAACAGTGGTTGTGTCTGTGGCGTGTTGATTGATCTCTTCTCTGGCTAATTGGTCTCTCTCTCTCTCTCTCACACACACACACACACACACACACACACACACACACACACACACACACACACACACACACACACACACACACACACACACACACACACACACACACACACACACACACACACACACACACACACACACACACACACACACACACACACACACACACACACACACACACACACACACACACACACACACACACACAGCAATCTTTACATATTCCTCAAATAGAAGACTTTGTCTCCAGAGGTGGAATAACCTATATTTTCTAGGTTATTGGTTATTGTACTTACACCTCTTTCTAAAATACAAAGAGGTGTAAGTACGGTATTAACAGCACAAGTGTACCTTTGGTATTAAAGTAAAACTACTTATTCATATACTATTATCTAAAGCTAGCGGTAATATTTTACGTAGTAGTGACAGTAGCAACGCTGCAGTGTACAAATACTCTCTTGAAGGTCAAACTTACCATGAAGAATGACCTATTTTAAAATAATGTACATTATTATTGTTAATGCATTAATGGGTATTACTTTATTGTTGCAGCTAGAAAAGAAGAAGTTCATTTTAACTAAATATATCAGGATCCTCCTGGACTGACCTTAAGAAACTGTATTTCACTTTCTAGAGAACATCTTAAAAATAACTCCAACAGATAGACAATAGGATGTACTAGTAGACTGGTCAGGTTTTGGGGGAGGCTGTGGCTCTGTGGGATAGTGTATTGACCCAAATTGTCCACAGTATTGAGTGTCGCTTTGGATAAAAGCATCTAACATGTAATGCAGGAAAGGTTGCATACTGGTTGGATTTGAAACTGAAAACATAAACGTCAGTCAGTAAGCTTATTTTTAAATATGTCATATTTATCAAACTTCTGTAAACGTCCTCCTCCTCACAGTTTGCTCACAGACGTTGCTGTGTGGATTTTTGTCTTCATCGGTTACATCATCAAAAGCTCACCTTTTCCACCCACCTCCCGGCACTACGGGCATCATCAGAGCCCTGCGAGCGTTCACACACAAGTTCACATGATGAATCCCACACTTTACTCAGAAGTGATCACACCCCCAGTGGATGAACAATGCGGTTCCTAAGCAACTGATCGTCTCTGTGCGTGGGGTTCGTGTGTGTGTGTGTGTGTGTGTGTGTATGTCTGCGTGGGAAATACTCCAGGCGTTTTTTCACTTTCCTCCCACAGTCCACATCACTTTAAATCACCCCACAACTAAATGTGAGTGTGAGTGGGTGGTCTGATGGAACGGGTGCATGAGTGTGTGTCAAATATTTCTGCATCAATATGGAAACATTTGGTGGTGTGACAAACACTCAAAGGCCTCACGTACCACATTCCTCCAGTTTGATATGCATCGGTTAATCAGGCAGTGTTGGATGCTTCAGGAAAAGGAGAAGTATAATAATCCTGAAATATTCCCTTACAAGTAAAATACCTTGAAACGTTTTTGGAGGAGTGACAAACACTCCTCAAAAACTTGCATCTCTATACCAAGCAACATTTTTCTAAATACTGTGATTAATTAAGGCTAGAAATATAATGGTGTAAAAATACTTCATTAGAAGTTAAATTCCTGCAATTCCGGGAAATATTTTTGTGGAGTGACAAACACTCGAGCATTTCTTCATTTGCATGTGCATATCAAGCAGTAATAGGTACACAGATGCTTTACTAAAGTAAAAATACTACGGTCTAACAATACTCCATTTCAAGATGCTACTGAAGTAAAAGTACAGATCAGTGCAATGTATTAAAAGTAAAAGTACTCAATATGCATAAAGGCTCCTTTCACAGTTATATTAATACAGAATATTATAGTATTCTGTAACTAATAAGCATATTTTCATTATTTAGTTCAGCCAATTTCAGTAACAGTACTGCACAGAGCAGCCTATTGCATAAGCATATCATATGGCTCTTATACAAGAGTGATTTAAAAAGTACATTATTGCGTTCTTTCTGAGATTTAGAGGAGATAGAAGTATAAATTAGCATAAAATGGAAACACTCAAGGGAATTTTCCTCAGAAATCACTGAACGTAACGTCTTAAAGTCGTGCTGGTGTCCTCTCAAGGCTGCAGTGTTCTCTTAAATCATTAGAAGAACCGTTCATTAGCGGGCTAAGTTAGCCAGATATGACACAACAGAACTGATCTAAAATGAAAAACATTAATCCTCGTGGAAGCGTGGCTTTGCACAGTAAATCTCATGCTAATCTGCCGGTTAGATATCGATATTTCTTGATGTTCTGGGACACGGAGGCACTGTGGCGGAAATGTCACAGGGGGTCACCAGTATAATTACAAATTCTCTCGGGAACATGCCGGTGACGTGCCTCTTGTGCTGAAGAACGACTGTATAAATAACAATAATTAGAACTGCAGCCCTCTCACGGTAAAGACAGGCTCTTTCTGGATGTTTTCCTCCTCTGACTGTCCTCATCCCTTTTTTTAATAGCCGATGATGTTGTGACATTCCCTGCTTGTCCTCTTGACATTCCTCTCTTCTTGTCCTAAGGCTTTACTGTTTGTTAAGCTGCAGAACATCCCTCTCTCTCTCCATTTCTCTCTTCACTATCCATTATATTAACAGCAGCCTGAAGCTTCCTCCTAGCATGTTGCTCCATGTTGTGACAGCAAACCTCTCTTCTGCTGCTCTATGGCCATCTTGCCACACTATTGCACGGCCCTGGTAATAGAGCTTATACTCTCTATTCTACCCCAGGCTTCGCCCCGCCATCCAATTTGTCTTTCCAACACTGGAATTTTTTTCTGGTGACAATGAAGCATTTTTATGGCCGTGCTGATGTCATCACATTTCTGTTTGTCCCTCATCTCGAGGGGCACAGCTTAAAGGGGAAAATGAATTATACAACACAATGGAAAGGATGGATGTTCTGCAGTCATCTTGAAGCCAATTCTCCCTAACATGACTTGGCTTATGTTTCCATCTAGCTGTACAACTGGGGGATGTGCAGGAATCCTTCAAGAATCGTGTTTTCATGCCTTCTTCCACCTGTGTAAATTATTTATCCCCACTAAGGAGTCATGTGCTGTCAGATTTAACCTTAATTAGCAAAAAGGGCTAAAAATAGTATATCAAGATTCCCTGTGCTAGTCACATTCAACCCCCTATATGAATTGTATAGCCATACATGTGAAACCTCTAGAGACACAGGCCTTAAATGATTTATTGATCTAAGTGAGCAGCTCAGGCAGAAAGACGTGGGACAGGCCGTACTCATGCATGCAGCCGCGTGCTCTGAGCTCCCAGCAGGGATTGTGAGGAGCGACTGGTGTTGCATGTCTCTGTGTGTTTGTTTGAGCTGCTCAAGTGATGGTGTTTCTGTGCTTTTGAAATATTCATGCACACCTTACTTGTAGGAATTCGTATCACGTGATAAAAGGAGATGCTCTGTGTATCTTTAAACAACAGGTGCACATAAATTCACAATGTCAGTAAAATACACACTGCAGTGTTTGTAACCTGTCAATACCATTACCGTGAAACATAAATCAGTGCTCACTGTTTATGCTTTTTGAACTGTTGTATCTGTAGCCGGTCTGGGCCTACTTCTCAGCAGACCCTTGCTACGACTCTGCGTTGTGTTGTGCGTGTTTGATGCACAAGGAGATTCGGTTGTTGTCTTTAACCGAAACTGTGGCGTATTTATTCCTCTGCATGAAATAAACACAATAATGCAGCAGCATTAATACAGATGGACGTCTGCAACACACCAGTCTCAGTCTGCCTTCAAACAACTGCGAGACTATTACTTATAAAACCTTCAAATATCAAATCAAATCACAAAAGATCACAATACACTGTAAAATTACAGTTACACTGGAAATGTATACACCACCGGCTAATTAGTATTTTTAGACATGTAAATAAAACAATAAAATAAACACATAGTACAAAACACAATAGACCAAAAACATGGGAGCAACAAACATACCTGCATGAAATAAAGACAATAATGCAGCAGCATTAATACAGATGGACGTCTGCAACACACCAGTCTGTGGTGGGGAACAGACGCCATTAAACATGCTGCAGGTGCTGTGTGTGAGTCCTCACAAGTGCCGCTAAACAGTACACTTAACTAAAAGTTTGCTAAAACACTCAAACTTCTGCAAAACAACTACACAGCACCACATTAGCACCATGGAATGATACTATAACCTTGTTTCACAGTTTAAGATTATATAAACACTGTAAACATCATTTAGAGCAGAAATCTACAAAGAGCACATGACAAACTCTCCTCACCTCAGTCTGCCATCAAACAACTGAGTGAGAGAGGGTGCAACGCAGGTAGATGACGTCACTGGCGAAAGTGAAGACTTCAAAATAAAAGCATTAGCTCCCAAAACGGTCTTTTGTAGTAAACATACCAAAATAAAAGTGACAATAAATAATATTGGAACAATAAAATAAAACGTGAGGGATTATTGGTGGAATGCATTCCTGTATATTTATATACCTGCTACGTTCACCCCTCCTGAATTACACCAAAATCCTGAGCGGCTGACAGGACATAACACTGACAGGGACATTAACACTGGGTTAAAACTGGCACGGGTTCACATAAAGATACCATCTTCACAATCAGCTAGAAGCTACCTGGTAAACAGGTTCAGAGAAATCAAAAGGGTGATCAACCCTTAGTCACCTCTTAGAATTGCTTGGTGCCGTGTACACCAAACTACCCAGCCTACTTGAGTCCCAAACCGTACTCGTGAGCACATACAGTAAACAGTACATCACTTACGGCTGACTCTCTTAACAACCCTGCCAGCACGTGTCCTGACCACACCCTGCGTGTCTGCTTGAGTGGGTACTTGGCTGTCTCGGCCCTGTTCTGCAACTGTTGGTAAAGTGTCAGAAATAATGGTCGGGACATGGCCTGTGTCAACCATCGACACTGAGTCTGATGTGTCAACTGCTGACGCTGTAACCGGTCTGAATGACTGGACACTGCTTGCGTCGATCACTGATGCTGTATCTGGTACACTTGACTGATCTAGCTCTGCATCAGACTGATCTTCGTCTGTATCAGCTTCGTCACAGGACCGGTGACTGGCAGTGTCCATGCGCTTGTCCTATCCTCCGAACCCTCTTCCTCATCCAAAGAGTTGTCTGTCCTCTGAATCATCAAGACTGTCCTCGGTCTCCGGCATGTCTCCTTGAGCAGACTCTATGGGCAGGAAGCTGATATCCAGGATAAGGTTGCGATGCACTACCTTTGTTTTACCCTTGTCATCTTCCAACATGTAGACATGGGTCTGTGGGTTGCTGTCCACGACAGTATAGACTGTTGGTTCCCACTTGTCCGCAAGTTTCTTCTTTCCCCTCTCGCCTTTGTTGGCGAGAAGTACTCTGTCTCCCACGCTCAGGCAAGTCCCCTTGATCTTTCGAGTGTAACCTCTGGCTTGCTTGTCTTGCTCCTTGATGGCATGCTTTCGAGCAATGTCTGCTGCTTCATGGAGGTGGGACATAAGCGTTGTTACATAGCTGCCATAGTCAACAACCACTGGGTCGTGTAGGACCTGTTTGAACATCACATCAACGGGGAGCCTTGGAACCCGACCAAACATTAAGTGGAAGGGTGCGTAGCCAGTCGTCTCATGCACTGTCGCATTGTATGCAAATGTCAGGGTCTGGATTTGCTGGGGCCACTTGGCCTTCTCTCTCAGTGGCAGTGAACGGAGCATACCCCCCAGAGTCCTGTTAAATCTCTCAGTCCCTCCGTTCCCCATGGGGTAGTAGGCTGTAGTGTGTGACTTGGAGACACCCGATAGTTTAAGCAGTTCTGCGATGAGCTCACTCTCAAAGTTGGCTCCTTGATCTGTATGTATGCGCCCCGCAAACCCATACACACAGAAGACGTTATCCCACAACTTCTTAGCAACTTGTTTTGCTTGCTGGTTTGTGCAGGGAAAGGCGTGGGCTAACTTTGTGAAGTGATCTGTCTGTTTGCTCAAGGGATCCTTGGTGACTCTATAGAGCACTCCATCAATGACATTAAGTCTCTCCCACTGCTTGATGAGTACCAGAGCACTTGCGTCCAGACCGTCTCGCTCCCGTCTTGAGGGTCTTCTCTGTCGACTCAGAAAAGGCATGACTCTAGAGATGCCAGGGTCAAGCTCTTGGCTTTTTCGGAGCTCTTCCAGGGAGAAGGCAGGTAGCAGATCCTGCCCTGGTGGAACAAGGTGTTGAACGGACTGGATCAACTCTGTCGCCCTGGACTCTGCAGCTGCATCCCAGTGGTCATGAGAATCAAGGACAGCTTTCACAATGTTGTTACACAGGGGCGGGGAACAATGGGACTGAGTCACAGCACCTTGTTTTGACCTCTTCGTCCGCTGACACTGGACCTTTAAGCGAAAGACATCCTGAACTCCATTTTCTCCAACTTCATCAGATTCGGCAAGCAGATTGCCATAGGACTCTGTAACAAGTCTACGCCCAACTGTCTTGGCAAACGGGTCCCGACTGAGAGCATCAGCCACTACGTTCTTGGTTCCTGCAATGTGCTTCAGACTGAAAGTATAAGGAGCGAGCTTTGTGACCCATCGTTGTTCGCAGGCGTCGAGTTTGGGCTTAGTCATTATGTATGCGAGTGGATTATTGTCCGTCCATACTGTGAAGGAATTGCCCTTCAGCCAATGGCTGAATTTGTCACACACTCCACTTCAACGCCAAAAACTCAAGCCGGTGAGCTGGATAATTCTTCTGAGAGCTGCTCAGTGTCTTACTCGCGAAAGCTATGGGACGGGCTTTGTTACGTGGCATGGACTTGGATGAGGTCGGCTCAACTATCACAGTGCTTCCCGGTGACATGGGAGTATCGTTAGGTAGCTTACCCCAAACGAGGTGTTCTTGCATTGCTAGGAGAGTGACTGACTGCTTCAGCTTGACTGTGCCAATTTTGTCTGGTAGCTCCTCACCCCTCCAACGGGATGTGTTCGCCATGAGGTCCAAGAACTGTTCACACTCTGGGGATGAGGAAAGACTGCAAACGGAGATAAGCCGCCAGTAATCATCACTGTTCTTCAACTTGCGCATGAGAAACTTGATCACGTTTGTGCCAATGATGAGATCATCTCGCTGGCCTGGCACCACAAGAACTGGAACGATGCAGCTCTCCCCATACACCTTCAGTTCAACTTCGTACATGCACTTCGGTTTAGTGAGTTTTCCTCCACACCCAACTAGAACCACTTCCTGAGTCATCGGTCTTGGTTCTGACAATACTTTTTCACTCAGCATCTTTTCCACTGCTTCTTCACTGAAAGTACAGGCCATGGAACCTGAATCAAGCATTCCCTGCATCTGGAACATATTATTCACATTGACTGGAGCATAGAATAGCTCATCATATGGCTCAACTCTATGCGTGTTCTGTGCTATGTGTTCCATAGACTTGCATACCTTGCAGTGTTTTCTCTGGTCTGACGGGTGCTGCCTATACATTGGCTGGTTGTTTTGAGCCATCGGCTGGCTGTTCTGAGCCATCGTCTGGCTGTTCTGAGCTAGTGTGCGGTCAAGCAGGCCAATCAAAGTCTTTAGGCAATTACCATCAAACTGAGGAGCAGATGTGACATTCGCTTCAGCCTGGACAGGGGGCAACACTGGAAGGCTAGGCATAGACACCTCTTCAGACACAGGTGTTTGAACATGAGCTGCCACATGTCTTGCTGCGCTGGGGCGGTTTGGTCTGGTGTTCAGCTGTTCTCTCATTTCGATTTGATAACGGTCAACATGCTCCTGTATTTCACCAGCTGTCCACTTCTCTGGCGCTTTGAACCGCAACACTGCAGCCAGGGAGGGATCTGGACAATACTTGACAAACATCATGGTTACTTCTCGACGGGGATCATCAATATGTCTCCCATGTCTGCTCAAGCCCTCCTCAGCTGCATCAACAGCTTTGTTAAGGCGGATCCAGTACTCGACAGGGTCCTCTCCTGCTACAGGCACAGTGCTGTAGAAGTCTGCAAGGGGCATACTCGAACATGACACACCACCAAAGGAGGGAACCTCCGCACAAAAAGAGTGAAACTCCCCCACTCAAGTTGGGAGAGGAGAAATCAAGACAGCAGTCGTTGTCGAAGCAGTCCTCTCCAGCCCTCGCATCTTCCCCTGCCCCGGGCGACCCCCCCTCAGGCACTCAGCACAGTCGCAGCCCAGTCCCAGTCTCCAGCCCCGACACCAGACGCCAAACCGCCCTCGGTTACGAGCAGCGTCACCACCAAGAAGGGAAACAAACCACAGCAGTCTGTACCACTTCATCATCTTCTTCATCCTCATCATCTTCTTCGTCGTCATCTTCAGCCCAGAATTCCCCCTCCCAGTAGGGCTGTTCGATTAATCGATTTTAAATCGTAATTGCGATTATGTATTTAGAACGATGTTAAAACGTGAAACTCGTAAAATCGATGTTTCACTTTAACTAACTTCTACGCTACAGTCCCCGTTCATTTGTCTGGGCTGCGCCCTACTGTCTATGGCTGCGCCAGATACATTTTTGGCTGCACTGGTTTGCCTTACTTACTTCCGCCTCTGACCTCCCCATGGCGCTCTTTCTAGTTCCTACACATTTGTAAACAAACATGTCGGCGTTGGAGTTAGTGGATAGAAAGAAGAGCAAGTCCGTTGTATGGAAGTGGTTCGCCTTCGCCGCTTCGGATGAAGAGCAAAGTACTCCTCTTTGTAAACTCTGTCGGAAGTCAGTGGCAGTTAAAAACAGCACAACGAATTTATTTCAACACCTCCAAAAAAAACACCCATCGGAATGGCAGCAGTGTGTTGCAGAGCGGACTGCACAAGGGCATTTTACAAAAAGAGTTTTGCACTTTATTCATTCATTTTTGGTTTAATAAGAGCAAAGTTTGCACTTAAAGCCCAATGGGGCAAACGTTCAATAAAAAAGCAGCATATTTGAAATAATTTCTTTGCCTTTTGTCATTTCACAAAATAATCGTATCGTAATCGAAAAACGGATTTGGAGAGAAGAAAATCGAGGTTTCATTTTTGGGCAAAATCGAACAGCCCTACCTCCTAGTTGACGCAATCTCATCAACCGTCACAACAACAACACCAGCAACAACAGCAACAACAACAGCAACAACAGCAATGGCCTATCACCAGTCAGGCTCCTTCAAAAAGAGAGGCTTCACCCAAGATTCCTCTGAGAGAGTCCAAGAAGAAGCCTCAGCCGCAATCATCGCAACAGCACAGCTCAACTACAACCATTTCAGATACAGTCAAAGCAGTTGAAGAAGCTAACTTCTCGACCCATTCCTCCGTCGCCTAAACAGAGACCAAAACACAAGGTAAATAGTCGTCACTTGGTCGGCTTTTAAATAGAGGTTTACAGACACTAATGCTCGGTCTCTATGTTTTTTATTCCGCTGCCTTTTCAAAGTTGTTTTTGTTGTAATTTCGTTTTTACTTTGTTTTAGTTGTAGCCTGAATGTTTTCTTTGATTCCAAAGACTGACACTGGTCTGTGGCTTGGTCCCGTTGAGTTCAGTCCACCAGTAGCTCTCTTATCTATCGCGGGCAGTTTGTTATTTTCAGTGTCCCAGTTCTAGCTGGCAGTATGGCCGTCGTGAACTTTTATTATGCACTTGAGAGAGCAAAGATTGTTGATCCATAGCAAATACCTCCTCTCTCCAGCCTTATTGTCACCACACCACACCACACCGAGAATCAGGTCCACTTACAGGCCGCTCCAAGGCAGTCCTAACAAAATGTTTCTCCTGTCACTTTGGCACGTGTAAAACAAAAGTCCCATCAAACTGTTTTGTCCCTCTGCAGACTCATAATAAAGAGGTGCCTTTATCTTAATGCTACCAACAGCATTCACAAAAACCCTGTCGAACCAATCTGTTTATTAAAGAAACCACTTCTCTTTCACTCTCCCCGTGGTTTGCCTTAGTTGAAAATGAGCATGCCTCGTCTCTCTTACAAGTCTTCAGGTCACGGCACCAATGTAGCCGGTCTGGGCCTACTTCTCAGCAGACCCTTGCTGCGACTCTGCGTTGTGTTGTGCGTGGTTGATGCACAAGGAGATTCGGTTGTTGTCTTTAACCGAAACTGTGGCGTATTTATTCCTCTGCATGAAATAAACACAATAATGCAGCAGCATTAATACAGATGGACGTCTGCAACACACCAGTCTCAGTCTGCCATCAAACAACTGCGAGACTATTACTTATAAAACATTCAAATATCAAATCAAATCACAATAGATCACAATACACTGTAACATTACAGTTACACTGGAAATGTATACACCACCGGCTAATTAGTATTTTTAGACATGTAAATAAAACAATAAAATAAACACATAGTACAAAACACAATAGACCAAAAACATGGGAGCAACAAACATACCTGCATCAAATAACCACAATAATGCAGCAGCATTAATACAGATGGACGTCTGCAACACACCAGTCTGTGGTGGGGAAAAGACGCCATTAAACATGCTGCAGGTGCTGTGTGTGAGTCCTCACAAGTGCCGCTAAACAGTACACTTAACTAAAAGTTTGCTAAAACACTCAAACTTCTGCAAAACAACTACACAGCAACACATTAGCACCATGGAATGATATTATAACCTTGTTTCACAGTTTAAGATTATATAAACACTGTAAACATCATTTAGAACAGAAATCTACAAAGAGCACATGACTAACTCTCCTCACCTCAGTCTGCCATCAAACAACTGAGTGAGAGAGGGTGCAACGCAGGTAGATGACGTCACTGCCGAAAGTGAAGACTTCAAAATAAAAGCATTAGCTCCCAAAACGGTCTTTTGTAGTAAACATACCAAAATAAAAGTGACAATAAATAATATTGGAACAATAAAATAAAACGTGAGGGATTATTGGTGGAATGCATTCCTGTATATTTATATACCTGCTACATACCACCAAACACATCTGTGTAATAATGCAATATGTAATAGTTTCAACTTTATCTCTTCCAACCATAGACTGTATATAGATGGACAGAGTGGCTCCATTCAGCTGTGTTCTATAGAATTGAAGCAACCGAGGCGACGCCATCTTTGAAAATTTGGAGCCAGTTCGAAGTACGCTTGCGCAGTAGAATCTGAAGCATGCGCAGTGAAGAGGAGGTCGCGATCAGACCCGCCCACTCATCGAGTGAAACACGCCCCTTATCGAGTGAAACACGCCCCCTTCTCCGTCCGTTCCCCACCACACACACATTCACATTCGTTCAGTCAGTCATTGTACGACATTCATTTGACTAGGCTATGCCTTTGATAAACTAGCAGAATGCCGAGGTACTCGGTAGCATAACGTTAGCGAAGTTAAACCGCCTTCATAGCGAAAACAGCTGTCATAACGTTAACATTAAATCTCATTAAATGTTACCAAGAACTGTTAATGTTAAAGTTTGAAATCCTTCACGTACACGGCTTCGTCTAAGAACTATCACACCATCGTTACATAAAATAAACTGACAATATACTGACAATGATTAGACTAGTTCTATCTTTAAATTAATAATGCATAGTACCACTGGCGTAAAGTATACCCCCGCAGCCCCCGCGAGGCGGGGGGGCCCCGGCCCCCCTCATATGAGAACGGGCCCCCTACCTCTATACCCCAAAGCGGCCGCCGACAGCATGTTAGATTTCTACTAGAGCGGCCGCGGCCGGCCGCAATTTTGAAAGACACTACATGAAATAATACTGCGCCAGTGGATACATGAACAACTTACTTTTATTTTGAAACCCGGAAATTGGGTGTGTTGTCATTGACTTTTCTGAAGTATTTCTTAGCTAAACCTCGCTACTGACTGTGACTGATCGCCTGAAGATTACAGTGTTTCAGATGCCGTCGTGGCTAGCAATCAGAGCAGACACATCTCTTCTCACAGGATGAGACCGTATTTTTGTGCACCAATGATGACAAATCATCACGTTTGTATGGCAGTGATGTAAGAAAAGTCTAAATAAAAAATACCTATTCAAAATAGTAATATTAGTATCCTCCTGTTTGCTCTGACTAGCTAAAGTCTTCGTATGTCACAGAAGTGTTTGTGAAACACAGTTCCATATTGTCCAGTCTGCCTGACGTTGCCACAGCTATAAAATTGTTCTTGACCATACCCGTAACCGTTGCAACAGCAGAGAGGTCGTTTTCTAAACTAAAATTGATAAAAACATACTTGCGAAGCACTATGTCGCAAGATAGGCTACGGGGCCTAGCCATCATTTCTATAGAGAACAGGCGCGCTCGCAAGTTAGATTTAAACGGTGTGGTTAGAGACTTCGCTCATAGGTGCGCTAGGAGGAGTGCCCACATATACTCGTATCCAAAGATGTAAATGCTCTGTTTATCATCATTAATGTTACTTTTATTGCTGACTGTTGTTGCTGACTGTTTCATTGTTAGAATTATATGTAATAAATGGATTGGATAGCCTACTCTGTGTACAGAATATTAATGGGTTAACAAAACATCTATATAGGCCTATGGATTAAATGGGCATGGGATGTCAGGGGCTGAGTTGCAGCATCTTTTTCACTATTTTATGCAATCAAAACACACACACACAGGCCTATATATATATTAGGATATATATATAAAGAGAGAGAAGTAGGAGTAGGCTAGTAGTAAGGAGGCCGTGGCAGGTGGCGGTGGGGGGCCCCAGTCTAAGTACCTGCAGGGGGGCCCCAAGTGCTTGTGTTACGCCAGTGCATAGTACCGCTGAATGCTGAGGTAAATTAACCTGGTAACGTAACGTAACAGATTGCCAACTAGATCGCTATTCCTGGCACAATGTCAAATAAGATACATAAATAATAACAATAATAACCATCCTTCTACCTAATGTCACTAAGAATAATGTTATTTGTTAATTTCACCTCGTATTTCACAGAGCACGTCAAACACCCTCATCGCAAAGCCAGCTGTGACAGCTGTCATTAAATATTCAGCCTAGAATATTTAAACGTTAACGTTAACTTTTTTCTCATTAGAAATCTCGATGTTTCGAGCGTCTTCAACATACAAATCTATCTGTTTTTCGTTGGTATATGACCATAATCCTTTCAAGGATGTCCGAAAATCTATAGATTACTGTCAAATTAAGTTAACTTTCTAACGTTAGCGGCTAAGCTATCGCTACCGTCATTTTAATGAGTTCGCTAGCTAATATTAGGTTAATATTCACTTACCGAAAAAACTGCACAGAGCTCCCCTGAGATGGCCTGTTAGTACAATCAACAGCACAACACGACATGACTGTCAATATATAAATGTAAAGTAATAACAGCAAATAAAACAAATATGAGTTGCCTGACAAAAGAACACCACTACAGCCGAGCCTACAGCTACTCTGAATGAAATGAAATGTTGAAGGAGGTTGCAAGCGGCTGCACTGTCAATCAAAGTGTAACCACGCCCCTTTTATATTTATTAAAATAACATTAAAGAAAATAATTTCTCGGGAAAAAGAAAAATGGTGTGATGTGAAGCACCTTGAAAGCTATTTTTTCGAATAAAAAGTTGTGGATGCAAAATTTGTTTTAGGTGAGAAAAGTGACATAGAAAGTTGGTTACTTGCCCATTGAAAATACATGGGAATGGGCGGAGCTACGCATTGTACTGCAGCCAGCCACCAGGGGGCTCTGGACTAGCGCTTGCTTCACTTTTAACGGACGGACCTCTGTCCATCAATATATACAGTCTATGCTTCCAACACTTATGTTTTACCTTTGTCAAGTGTTAAGAATAAATTGTAAAGAATCATAACCAATCTGAGAAAAAATTCTTACTATTTAAGGACAGTTACATTTGATTTACATATATCCCTTCCCTTCAAGGGAAAGTAAATATTATTTAATATAATATGAGGTATGGTTAGGTAATAAGTCATATTTTGATATAGCTGGAGGATATTTATAGAAAGTGTCAATAACCTTTGACCTTGGAAGAGTAAAAATTACTATGTGCAAAAATGCAACTATTATAAGTTCATAAAATCAGAGGGGGTTAGAAGTACTCAGATCTTGTACTTGAGTAAAAGTAGAAGTACTCAGATCTTGTTCTTGAGTAAAAGTAGAAGTACTCAGATCTTGTACTTGAGTAAAAGTAGAAGTACTCAGATCTTGTTCTTGAGTAAAAGTAGAAGTACTCAGATCTTGTAGTTGAGTAAAAGTAGAAGTACTCAGATCTTGTTCTTGAGTAAAAGTAGAAGTACTCAGATCTTGTACTTGAGTAAAAGTAGAAGTACTCAGATCTTGTACTTGAATAAAGTAGAAGTACTCAGATCTTGTACTTGAATAAAGTAGAAGTACTCAGATCTTGTTCTTGAGTAAAACTAGAAGTACTAAGATCTTGTACTTGAATAAAGTAGAAGTACTCAGATCTTGTACTTGAGTAAAACTTTAAGTAATCAGATCTTGTACTTGAGTAAAGTAGAAGTACTCAGGTCTTGTACTTGAGTAAAAGTAGAAGTACTCAGATCTTGTACTTGAATAAAGTAGAAGTACTCAGATCTTGTACTTGAATAAAGTAGAAGTACTCAGATCTTGTACTTGAGTAAAACTAGAAGTACTAAGATCTTGTACTTGAATAAAGTAGAAGTACTCAGATCTTGTACTTGAGTAAAACTTTAAGTAATCAGATCTTGTACTTGAGTAAAGTAGAAGTACTCAGGTCTTGTACTTGAGTAAAAGTAGAAGTACTCAGATCTTGTACTTGAATAAAGTAGAAGTACTCAGATCTTGTACTTGAGTAAAGTAGAAGTACTCAGATCTTGTACTTGAATAAAGTAGAAGTACTCAGATCTTGTTCTTGAGTAAACTGGAAGTACTAAGATATTGTACTTGAGTAAAGTAGAAGTACTCAGATCTTGTACTTGAGTAAAACTTTAAGTACTCAGATCTTGTACTTGAGTAAAGTAGAAGTACTCAGATCTTGTACTTGAGTAAAGTAGAAGTACTCAGGTCTTGTACTTGAGTAAAGTAGAAGTACTCAGATCTTGTACTTGAGTAAAGTAGAAGTACCAGAGTGTAGGAATACTCTGTCACAGTAAAAGTAATTTAAATGTTCCTCCAGTGAAAGTAGAAAGTACTCTCATCTAAATGTACTTAAAGTAGCGACAGTAAAATAAGTAATTGTTTGATTGGTCCATTTCAGAACAATATCTCTGATACGTTTTATAATTATTGATGTTATACTTGAGTAAATATATTTTGCTACTTTACACCACTGCATAGAAGCCTATTCTATTTATGTATATCATTTAAGTAATTTCTTATCAGGTATATCTAACCGTTTATCCTGTCAATGTTCCTGTAAAATGTTCTTTACCTTAAGATAAGTCTTAACCTAAAATATTTGTATCTTCTCTCTTGATTTCAGTCTGTCGAAATTCTGGTTTTATTCTGAAAGATTTAAGTGTTGAGATTTTATTTTGAAGGGGTGTCTCTGCCGGCGGAAGTTGAGGAAGTATTGAGCTGCATGTCTGAAACACTACTTAACTTTCGCTTTTCCTTTGGTAAACTAAGTGGTTATGGCGACGTTTTTTGGTGAGGTGTTGTCGGTGTATTCTCGGGCTGTGGAGGAAGACGATGAGGAGCTCGATGAGAACGAAGAGGATGAAGAAATCCGCAGAGAACTGGAGGAGAAGAGGTAAATAACGTTAGCCAGCTAACATAGTGACTGGAAGTCAGGAAGCATGGAGAGATAAGATTAATTTAGTGACGCCAGACAGTTTAATCAAGCTTTGTGAAATGGTGTAATACGTTGTGAGACATTATGTTGTATGTGACCATCATCAACGCATTTACAGTTTGATGTACTACACGTTGGTATGAGTTAGCATCTTCCAGGCTCTAGCTAGCTAACATGACACATGACATTTCAGTAACACCCCCCCAACCCGCAATTTTTTGGACAATATATTTATTGCTTTGGCTTTTTTACATCTCCATAACAATTAAATAGAAGACGGGTCAATTATGGAATCAAAGCTGAGTAAAAAAGTTAATAAGACAAAATAGAGACAAATTAATAAGGACTCAGATTCAAATCTTCACACTGTTGCTGTGCACTAAAAACAAATCAATACACTCCTGCAGCATGAGGTGTGTATGGCACTGTTATAACCAAAGGTGGGAGAAGTACTCAGATCTTGTACTCGAGTAAAAGTAGAAGTACTCAGATCTTGTACTTTAGTAAAGTAGAAGTACTCAGATCTTGTACTTGAGTAAAGTAGAAGTACTCAGATCTTGTACTTTAGTAAAGTAGAAGTACTCAGATCTTGTACTTGAGTAAAGTAGAAGTACTCAGATCTTGTACTTTAGTAAAGTAGAAGTACTCAGGTCTTGTACTTTAGTAAAGTAGAAGTACTCAGATCTTGTAGTTGAGTAAAGTAGAAGTACTCAGTAGAGTACTCAGGTCTTGTACTTTAGTAAAGTAGAAGTACTCAGATCTTGTTCTTGAGTAAAACTAGAAGTACTCAGATCTTGTACTTGAGTAAAGTAGAAGTACTCAGGTCTTGTTCTTGAGTAAAGTAGAAGTACTCAGATCTTGTACTTGAGTAAAGTAGAAGTACTCAGATCTTGTACTTGAGTAAAGTAGAAGTACTCAGATCTTGTACTTGAGTAAAGTAGAAGTACTCAGATCTTGTTCTTGAGTAAAGTAGAAGTACTCAGATCTTGTACTTGAGTAAAAGTAGAAGTACTCAGGTCTTGTTCTTGAGTAAAGTAGAAGTACTCAGATCTTGTACTTGAGTAAAGTAGAAGTACCAGAGTGTAGGAATACTCTGTCACAGTAAAAGTATTCTAAATGTTCCTCCAGTGAAAGTAGAAAGTACTCTCCTCTAAATGTACTTAAAGTAGTGACAGTAAAAGTAGTCATTGTCTGATTGGTCCATTTCAGAATAATATCTCTGATATGTTTTATAATGATTGATCATTAAAGTGTTCTCAGAGCTGGTAAAGGTGCAGCTAGTTTGAATGGCTTTGTATACTGCAGGGTAGCTGCTGGATTTACTGCAGGTGAACTACAGTCTGATTTAAGGGAGATTATATTTACCATCATTAATCCTAATCTGCCTAGCAACTAAAGGGATTAAATAAATGAAAAAAGTACATGATGTACCTCTGAATTGTAGTAATAAAATGGAAATACTCGCTACCTTTATGTAAATCCTCTTCCATAAAAGGACGTTCCTTGCAGCACCCCTAATATTCATACTAGTGATCTATATACTCAGTCTGTGCCTGTGAGGCATACTTTAAAAAGCAATTTACATTCAATTTAGCACATACTTGGTGAACCTGATGCCTACGTGACCTGGGTTGCAAGATTGGTGAAGCAGCTTTGTCTGCAGCTGTCAGATAAAGTTGGGATAAGAAGCACACTATTTCCAAGGTTGTTGAATAGATCTACAAAATACCTTAGACGTAACCATGAAAATGACCTATATGGAAATTAATTTATGGAAATAATGTTGCAGGCAGCTGGATGCTAAGTGGACTTTAGTCTGCGTCTTTAAATATTAAGTTGTGCAGTGTTTTATATAACTGTTGCTTCTTTTCTAACCCACTTCACTCATTGATCAGGGAGGTTCATCTGCACTGGAGCCCCGAAGTCTCCGAGTCGCTGAAGTCTGGAAACAAGTTGCCGTGTTCAGACTTCATCCTCGCCGTGGGACACAACGCTGCCAGTAAGTGGCTGCCGGCAGCTGAATGTTGTATTACCATTATTGAGTCTCTCTCAAAGAACACCCAATATTATTACAGATCACATGAAACTTTAATGTTCCCTGAGGGGAAGTTGAAACATAGAGCAGTCCGGCGGCATTAGCTGTGGAACAAAAGTTTGATTTGGTTCTCTAAATATGAGTTATGCTTGTACTATTTCGCACTAAAAGAATACATCGTTAAGTTTTGGATTTGGATAAGTTTAGGAACCTCTTCACCGTCACATTCAGCAAATTAAAGCTGAAAATACTAACCGTTCATAAGATGAAACCAATAAATGGTAGCCATTTTTAGTACATTAATGGGTCGGGTCTGAATCATAGCAGCTACCTGTCCCAGTGTCCGCTGTGAGACTGAAGATCTATAAATTGAATGTAGGTCTGTCTGACGTGTGAGCTGCTGTTGAGTTCTCAGAGGATCCGTCTCCACAGGGTTTCTGTCAGTGTACGTTCTCACCTCTGAAAACTGGGACGCGGTGGGACATGCATCAGTGTGGAACGAGAGGAGCCCGGCTGTAGCCAGCGAGGAGTCGACGTGCGTTTTCTACAGACAGAAGGACGACCCAGCAGTGAGTGACCCACAGAGTGTAAACTCAATAATCATTCAGCTTAAGGACTTGTATTTCATCTGTTTGTAGCATTAATTAGGAGCATATTATAATGATTCTACCCAGAGTAAATTGGATAGATAAAAGAAATGCAGATGCTTCTAATGAAAATTGAAATGAATCTATATAGGTTAATGAATCCAACTCCTTTCTAGTATATATTGTACTGGAAGTCAAGTCACTTCAGCATGATTTGCACCCTTTCAAAAATAAAATATGAAACCCCACTTCAGCTTCAAAAGTTGGAAAGTAGGCCATGAACACAGGATTAATGAGCCCTGGTAATCCGCCGCCTCTTCCATAAACTGTCAGAAAGCAGAGTTATAACGGGCCGTCTGATGTGTGCAGCGTCAGATTTGTTACACACTTCTGTTCTGACGGCTGCGGGGATTTAATGAGCTGAAGGAGAAGATTTCCAAACAGTGGGAAGCAGCTGTGGACAACAGATACTGCAGCAATCACCCATTAGTTTACACCTCACTGATTTACTGCAATTCACATCAGACACCTGAAGCCAGGGATATGGTGGAACAGACAGAAAGAGTTAATCAATTATAACAAGAGTGCAGCGCTAGCATAATGTGTCAATTACCCACTGGGGACCAGACTGGTTGATCAGTGTTTATTTAATATAGTTTATTTACATTTTGAAGCATTATGAGGCACTCTTTAAAGTTGCCAGTGTCGGTGAAATAACCAAATTGTCCGCAGAGTGACATTTCTCTAGAAGTAGACCAAGGTTTTCATAAAAATAAAACACCTCTCATTGCTCCATTAAAAGAAGGGGTTTCCCTTTCCTGTAGTGTAATATAGGTTTTAATGTAATGGACTCCTTTACTTCTGTAACATAGTGACATCACTCTGTAACACTCCTACTGCTATTGGCTAGCGCTCCAATACGTTGCACGTGATAGGCTAAGGGGCGGGACATCTCTTAGTGGTTGACCAATCACAACAGAGCCGGCCAGCTAACCAATCAGAGCAGACTGGGCTCTGGTTTCAGACAGAGGGTGAAAAGAGGTGCTGCGACACAGGTAGTATGAGAAACATAAAGAGCTTTCTGAACATTGAAGCATGGAGACATGTCCCAGGAGAGACACTCAGTACAAATATGAACCTGAAAATGAGCAGAATAGGACCCTGTTTAAAAGATACTCTCTCTTGTTTGCGTCTCTATAACACAGACTGTATGACAAATATAAGCAGGTCTTTAGTTGAAAACGTTGCATAATATATCTCTTGTATTTCTTTCCCTGGAGGTTTGGATATGCCAAGTGACTTGCTACGTTGCAGAAGACCAGCTTTTCCAATGGACAGAAAAGGTATGTTTATGTAACACAAATCAGAGGGACGGCGCTGTGATGTTGTTATTCAGGGAAATTTAGGAGCAGCTGTCTCTCCTCAGCCTGCAAGCAGGTAGCAGATTTGTATTCATGAACAGCTTTGTTTTTTTATGAAGCATATCAATGTAGAAACAGAAGGACTTTATTGGCATATATCAGCTCAAAGCCCGTTAGTAAAGAAAGAGCACGCAACACAATGAAAACAGACAGACAAACGATGTGCTGTGCATAATTACACGGGGCGTAGTTAGTCGTATACTGGTACAAACATGCAGGGACTTTCAGGGTGAGCTACACCAGTGTTTCCCTGAATTGGTGTACGAGTAACTTCGTGGGAGGAAGGGAGATTTGAAAACGTTTGAATTAAAACATATAATTCATGCGTAATTACTACAATGATTAAACAATGCCAGACAATACCAGCTGATAAACGGCTAAAGGGTTACCTTTGAGATCTGCTGCTCTGCAGGTAAAGGTGCTGTTGTGTTTTGGCTAACTGGGTCTCTGTCTCCTGCAGGTGTTTGACTGCCTGCAGCTCCGACAGGTGAATGTGACGGTGCTCTCTGAGAGCTCTGTGTCTGAGTTTAAGACGGCCGACTACCTGTGCTCCAGCTCCGCTCCCTTCCTGCGCTCGCTCCACACGGCTGCTTTCTCTGGGCAGCCTGTCTGCAGATCACTGGAGCAACCCAACATAGTGACTGGACTTCCAGCTGCAGGTACGGCTGTTTCTCTCCAACTCTTGCATCTCAAACGGCCGTTACTTGAAGACCGCTTTCCAGATCTTACTGCTTCACATTTGCTAACACGCAGAAACACTTCAAAGCTGCACAAATCGGCTTTCCCTCTTCAGCCTCTGGGGATTTGGAGAAGGGCAGCTTTATTCTGGCAAATGAGACAGGAGGTTTGCAAATTAAACCTGTGAAAGGAAACTCAATGATCTAACTCTCTTTACTCTGCTCCAGCGTGACCTTTCCGTTATCTTTATGAGGAGGCCCTTTGTTGTCAGGAGTGCTTTGGTAAATCCGAGTGCTGCCCTTTTTAAAAAAAAATGTGGTTATTATGTGTAGTAAGCCACAGTTTAATACATTTAAAATCCTATAGCCACTAAAACATCTACAAACAAAAGGGGACGTCAGTTTACCAGACCTCATTATTCAGAATTTAGAATTCCTTTATTTTTCTCGCTACAGGGAAATTTACATGATTACAACTGCAGAATTTGCCGGCCAGCTAACCAATCAGAGCAGACTGAGCTCTGGTTTCAGACAGAGGGTGAAAAGAGGTGCTGCAGCACAGGCAGTATGAGAAACATAAAGAGCTTTCTGAACATTAAAGCATGGAGACATGTCCCAGTATATATGAACCTGAAAATGAGCAGAATAGAGCCCCTTTAAAGTCATTTTCACTCTCTATGAATTAATGAATGCTCCATTTGCAAGTCAGTAATCACAAAAACATCATAAGGTTACCTGGATATATATGAAAGTGTGTAAAGCATCCTTCAATTAACCCCTTGTGTGTCTGTTGAATTAATACCCAGGTCTAGCCGGTTTTAATTTGTTACTCAGCTCAAGTGTCCTTGAGCGGGAAACTGAATCCCAAACTGCTCCTGATGTGTGTGTGATTCAGGGAAAACTATAAGCGTCTTGGGACCAAATCCTCTGCCAACTCAATGAAATTTAGTGCCATTAGTGCCTCTCTCCAATCAGCGGAGCTCACACACTGCACTCAAAGACTCTGAAAGTCGAGACAAAGATTCACGTTTCAAAGGCTTTACTGTCATATGCAGCATGGATACATGGATACAGGGCAGTTTTGGGCGGAGGAAATCTGAACTCTCAGGCTCAAACAACAATGCAACATACTATACTTTAAGGCTCAAAAAGAAATACAATGCATGAATGATAAACCTGGAGGAGTTTATCAGGGTTGTGTCATGTGGGGTTATGTCTGGTGTCCTTGGCAAAGATGTGAGCCTGCATCACAGTTCTGATGTACTGTTTTTGCTCGGGGTAATTATTTAAGTTTTTCTCAAAAGATATATATTTTTTTATTTTACAGATTTATTATTTCAGTTTTAGTTTACAAAACCCCCCCCGCTACAGACCTGCTAGGTGCACTACTTTAAAAATGCATACTGCGGTCAGATATAAATCCTGACACTACGGGGATTTGGAGTAAGCAGGAGAATTACAAATTCCTAGAAACTGTAATTTATCTAATTAAATGTTGAATTTTAAACAGTTTTAACTATTCTAAAGACAAGTGGTGGGACCACGGTTGTTTAATTAAGCGATTACATTTAATATCGTCAAGTTGATTTAAGCGCAAGCCTGAAGAGACTTACAGCGTGCAGCAACCCTGGAACACACTTCTTCCCCCTTGTCTCTCTTTCTGTTGTCCTGCAGCTGACCTGAACCACAAGGGTTTTGATTACCAAATAAATAATATCTTGACTCTGTAAGACTGGAGATCTTGATGTCCAGTATTCAGCGATGTTGATTGTTTAATCTTCCCCACTTTCTCAGTGCTGAACCACTGTGAGGTCCACCACATCCCATCCGTTGTTTACCAGTGTTACAGCGACGTCACCGGCCCAGACTCCGTCACCATGGAGACATTCAAACCCGCACTAACCAAACTCGGCAAGTCCGTAAAGGTGAGCTGCTTTTTGCTTATTTTTCATCTGAGGGGTCTGTTAAAGGCCAGGATAACAAACAAGAAGTGTTTTCTGTTCTTCTCTTATGTAACCCTGCTGTCCTTTCTCTCTGGCTCCGCAGTTGGACCCGTCTCCGAACGCAGACGTCCTCCGCAAGTTTGTCAGAACCACCAACGTTCAGAGTAATCTTTATATCTGATTGTGTCTATGCAATTTACACTTATTTTCCTGTGGTTAAATACTGTCATTTTTTAATAAAGACATTAAGTAAAGAAAGCCTTTGTTTTGACATTATTGTTATTATTGATAATAATACATTTTATTTCTTTAAATTTAACAAGATTTTCTGTTTTGTTCAAATTGCATAATTAATCAAAAATACTAAATACAATATCTGCAAGAAGTTTGTGTAAAATGAGATTTAATGAATGTAAATTAGTTACTCGTGAACATTGTATCTGAGATTTTCCAGTTGTTTTAAGAATGTTTAATACAACTCTGCTTGTATGACTTTTAGTGTTTTCTTAATTTCCTGTGCTTTTTGTGAAAATAGCAGTGTGTTTTCAGACCTTTCTGTACCCTTATCATTTGAGGTGTAAAGGAATATCTTAAATAATAATCCAAACTTTAAAAATAACATTCTTTTTTAGTTTTCTCCAAAGAAATCAATGAAATCCATTGATAAAGTTTGACTTACTACTTAAAAACATTATAGGCACTGGTGTAAAGTAACTAAGTACATTTACTTAAGTACTGTACTTATAACTAATTAAAACTAGCTGCACCTTTTACTAGCTTTGATAACAGTAATAGTACACATATCTATATATTATACATATCTGCCATATACATCTGTTATACATAATATATGCATCTGTCCATACCTCCTCATTCAACAGTGTAAAGTATTTAAATACTCTCAATGTATTCCACATATGTATATATTTCACATCCTCAAATCTGTATTGTTGATATTGTAAATATTCTTCTCTCTTTTTCACTATTTTATTTATCTTTTGCACCATGTATGTTGAGTTGTTGGAGGAGCACGCGACATAAGATTTTCATTGCCAACATATACGCTGTATCTGCTGTGCATATGACAAATAAAAACCTTGAAACCTAGTAGTTACACAATATCTCCCCCTGTCCAGGAGGGGGCAGTAATGCGCCGTTGAGCTGTTGGTTCAACGGCGGATACTAAAAGAAGATGAAGTGAGCGAAACTCAAACAAACCAGTTGCTGTTTACTTTGCATTTACAAACACAGCAGGGGTTTTATTTATTATGTTGGTTTTGAAGAAAGTTAAGAACTAGTGTGTGAAGTATACAACGTTGAACCCGCCATAACTTCACGTCAATGAGTAGCTCAGTTAACTGTTCACAGAGAAGATAGTTGGCAGTGAGTTAGCATCAGGCTACTAACGTCTCCAATGAGCAGGTTTAAAACGTCGACAAGCGGCAGGTGCAGAGCTCCTGACCGGCGGAGCAAAGAGCCCCCAGCCCCCAGAGGAGCCAACAAGGTGCTGGCCGAGAGGAACCATGCCGTGGTGGCGGTGGGAGCCTGGGTGGAGAGCGGGCAACAGTTTTTGGAGCACCCATCTGTGAGTTTGGCATTTAATGCTAATGAGCTAAGCTAGCTTGTACTGTTGCTAGGCAGTCGAAAGAGACCGTTACAGGTGATGACCAGATGACCTGTTGGTTCAAAAAGTAATGGTTGTTGTTGAAATGAACGTGAAGTTCCCTGCGTAAAAGCAACAACACCGAGACGGGAAGAGTAAATAATTACATTTACTGAGGTACTGTACTTTTATGCAACTTGAACCTAACATTGCACTTTTTACTCCGCTATATTTAATTGACAGTATTAGTTATTGTACATATTCAGATTAAATACAAATCAAAGAACTCAAGGCCTACTGTGATGTATCGTTATAGATTAAACTACTCAGCAGTACATATGTTTACATTTAAATGAAGTCCACTTTTACCAGCTGCATTATTAGTTATGCTTACTCAATAATGCAATAGTTATAATTAGGTATTAGTAAGTCAAAAGTATACTTAACTAGACTACTTGCTTTGATGTTGATAATTTATTGTTGTGTTGACGTGGGCTTTTCTTCTTGATTGTATATTCTCTATTCATTAATCAATCATTTATTTGCTCAGAACCATAACAAATGTTTTTTCAATCACCTTCAAAATGACCAAAAATACAATTGGAAATAATCATATTGCTTATTTTGTGCGACAAATAGTCCAAACCAAATTAAATATTTACTTTGACATCATAGAAGACACATATGTGCATTTAAAAGCTGAAACCAAAAATCCAAACCACTTTAAATTAAATTAATTTAGAAAATGCCTGATATATTTCCACATTCAGATGAATGTAAAGTCCTAACTTAACCTAAGGTGGTCCAACCTTTTCCCCCATGTCTTATTTAAGGCTCTTGCTTTGCTAACTGAAGAGATCCAGGCAGAAAAGAAGAGGGAGACTGAGGAGAGCCTTCGACGATTTCAAGACGAAGTACGCCATCGTGTGGCGCAGCAAGCTCACATCAGCAAGAAGAGACAGCAGCCTCCGACAGATCCCATGGTAACAATATCAATATCATGACTTGTATAAAGTATTTATGAAGCAGTATTTACTCAGGAAAAAAACATCTGTGGTGATTAAAATTAGTTATTGATGACATATTTGAGTATTTTCAACACTGAATATCGTTTGTTCAAATGTTTAACATGTAAAGTCTCCGAAAATAGTGAAAGTGCCCATCATTTAAAGCTTTTAAAAATGATTTCTGCACTATATGATATGCATGAAGCCTGGCAGAGCCTTCTGGTTTTCGATACTGTTGTTCTTCCTGCCTGATTGACCTCCTCATGTAAATCTGTTCCATGTCCAGGTGAAACCTGAGAGGAGAATCCCACAAAAGCAGCAACATATCTGGACTCAGCAAGTTTCTGGTGAGAGGCTGATGTCATTGGGAGGCGCTGCACAACACAGGCTGACAGAGAGCAGCCCTCAGGAGGTGAGAGGCTACTGCATATAAGTAATTTAAATGTGTGAAATATCCCTATTCTAACGCAACACTGCATTATGATTGATCTTCTTTACGGCCGTACTGCAAAAAATGTCAGTTTAGAAAGATATTGAATATATTCGATGTAATTCAGAAACGGTGTCTCCATTCTATATTCTGTCCAGCAGAGAGCACTGCTGATTAAGTGCACACTTTTTCAACTTCTTGGATGCAGGTGCTTTGGGAAGTATCACTTAATTCTTATGAGAATTAGATCCTGCACACTGATTCAATGTATTGGTCATTCTTACTTATTTTTTAAAGAGTAAAGAAATGTGTGATTATTTTATGTCAGGAAGATGGAAATAATATTGGCTGATTTATAGCTATCAGATATTTGCGTTTTACTAAATCAATATTGGCATTGTACTCAGAAATCCTGTGTTTGTCAGGTATGTTAAATGAGGAGGATCAAAGTCTCCGAGGGTCCCACACAGATTCCTATCATCACTTTATGATGTGAAGTCAGCCCTATTTCCTTCAGTGTGTTGTGCAATGTGTTTTTTTTGGCCGTCAGAATTGCTTGGTGTCTTTGTGTGACTAATAAAATAATGTGACCGTGATTAATTTATAGGATTATTTATTTCCATTATTTTCCAGCCTAAAGGGGGCATGAGGCAGGTGAGACTCAGACTGGCTTCTTGTCGGATGATCCCGCATGGGGAAATGACGTCAGACCTTCCCGGCGGCGCATGGAACATTTCTTCCACCAGACATGTGAGCGTGTGTGTCTCACACTTGTTCCTCTTTTGTTCACAATATGTTCCCTATGTTGTGTGTTGATATTCTTCCACATCAAGGGCGTAATAAAGCACATTTTCCACCCAACAGAAATCTCATATGCTGGGAGCAGAGCAGCAAGAGGAGGATGTTCAGGGAGGAGAAGAAGAGGAGGAAGAGGGGGATGATCTTCTCTTCACCAGTCAACATGAATGTCCCCTCGTTCAGCAAAAGGTTAATAAATGTGCACGGTGCAGCAGGTTTTCTTTTTTATAAACGGTTATAACTCTTAATTTGCATATTCTGAAAAAGACACACAGTATGCAAGAAAATGCCCAAATGTAATCTACAAACGTGCAGATATAGGTTTGATATTTTAAACACAGCATTCAGTAGGCCAAACAAAACAAAAGATTTCTCATCAGACCATAAACGATTCATTAAATACATTTTAATTTCATTTAAATAGACCAGATATAACTTGAGTTATTAAGGTTAGCTATGTCTCAGTTATGGCAAAGCAGTCTCCTTCCTCTACAGTTAAGAAAAGGTCTGCATCACTATTCCAGCAGTGCCTGTCCTCAACTCATAAAAGTAGTTCAACGGACCATGATGTTGCCTTTTAACAGCTAAAGCAGTATAACGTGCAAAACAGGGTGCAGTAATGTCATAACAATACAAGTACATGTTCATGTTTTCCACCTCATGACTAGAGACATGATGGAACTGTTTTCCTATGACTTCCTTTTCACTGTAAGGCCTTGTTTTGACTCCACTATCACAGACAAAGATCACCAGACTTCTCTTTTTGCATTTTTATTGACAAAGTGGTAAACTTGAATGTGTCAAAGGAATATTTTGTTATCTGTCTCTGTTCTGTGTTTGTCTCAGGTGAGCAGACCTAGGATGTGGGATTCTGACATAACTCAGACTGATCCTGGTTCACAGTCCAACCTCAGAGTCTCTCAGGCCCTGTGGCCTCTGACTGACCAGGAAGAACTGAAGAAACAGGTAGACAACACATGCAATGACCTTTGACCGAAGGTGTTTAAACTCTGTCCTGTCAGACCAAATTTACAGTTAGCACGTCCCTCTCCCTCTGCAGCGTCAGTCTCAGTTCCTGATGCACCGCCGTCTGTACATGAGCATTGAGAGAGAGCAGGTGAAGGAGAATAAACAGAACAGGAGACACCTGAAGAGGACAGCCAGGTGACGAGACTGCAGTAATTCCTCCTGCATCACTTCCTGTTATTTATGTGGTTAAATGGATTCTGAGCCCACAATCTTTCTTTCGAGTACCAACAATCTGTAGCTTTGAACGAAAGCCTGTATGTTTTTTATATATCACAAACATCAGCGTGGAGTTTAAGTAATTGATTTTTAGGGCTGCAAATAACAAGTATTTGTATTATTGATTAATGTGATGTTTTTCTTAGAATAACCAATAAATCATTCGCTCTTTCTAATCTTATAAAGGAATGAAAAATCTCAATACCGATTATTGCTCAGCTGCTTGAATAGTTGCAGATGTATTTATTATGCGCAACAGTTTCATAGGTATTACAAAGATTCCCTTATTTATCTCAAATGTGGCTAAATACTCTAATCTCAACATGTGATTCTAAAGCTTTACACTAATAGATGTCCCTGTTTTCACTGAAGTATTAAAGCAGAGAAAGAACAGGTTCGTGTGGCGGAGGAGAGGAAGATGGAGAGAGTCCGGCAGCTCGCTGAGGCCAGACAGAAGCTGGAGGAGAGAGAGCTGCTGATCCTGGAGAGACTGAATCTGGAGGAGGAACAGGAGGAGAGAGCAGAGGAGCTGCAGAGGAGGAAAAAAGAAGAGCAAGGGAAAGTATCTGCAAGGTAAGAGAGTTATATACCAATCATGACTGATTTTAGACATTGAAGTCTGTTTATAGGTCTACAGGTTTTGCTGATAATGTAAAAGCTGTCAATCAAACTGCGTTGTAGATTAATCAACCTGACAATCTCCTTCCATCCCAAATGTCTGAAAAAAGTTATAAAATACCGTGGCTCTGTGAATTCGATAAACGGATATTGTAACTCTGCAGGTTCATCGAGGCCCTGAGAGCTCGGATGAAGGAGCGAATGTCTCAGGAGAAGCTGGAGCCTCCTCCTCTATGCTGCTGTGCATCTTCTTTCTGGGACTCCCACCCCGACACCTGTGCTAACAACTGCGTCTTCTACAACAATCCCAAAGGTACTTCCTTTACACACTGCACACACACTGCACGGCTGCCTCACACACCCCTGCTGAGCTTCAGTGAAACTATACATGAAGACATTTAAAACACTGACGGTCATTTGTCTCTTCCACAGCGTATGCCAAGGCGTTACATTCAACAATGTTGAGTTTGGAGTCACAGTCGAGGTGAACTGATAAACTGAAAAGGGATGCTGTCGATTAAAGGAACAGTCTAACATTTCAGGAAACACAGTGCGAGCAAACCTGAGACTCAGACTGGAAGATGGATGGCATGAAATATCAGGTAGATTGCCTTGGTATTTTTTCCATAGATTTTTTTTTTCTCCACAAAACGAATCCAGCTGTGTTTTGGAGTCCCAAACTTTTCATTAAGTTCTATCCAAACAAAATATCTCAACATTAAGAGACGGATTTGCGCAACATATTTTTAAGAAGTTGATGGATTTGAAGTGAGGATTGCTTTGGCGATCCCCGGACTTTGCATCTGTTTTTATTACTATCGACCGGATTTACTTATGACAACAGATACTATAGACTCATAAATGCAGACTAACTTACCGGGGTTCCTGCTTTAACAAAATCATTATTATAATTAATCTACTGACTGGAGAGGTAACAATGCAATTCAAATTGTTTATTTACATTAAAGCAAATAGTTTTCAGAGCAAGGGAGGATTTAGCTGTTGTTGATATAAGCGTCTCATTGTAATTGCACCAAAAACAGATGTCAATTCTCAGTGTAGAGTGTTGTTTATTAAAGATGTCTAACGTTTTTTTACAACTGCACATGAATGTACTTTTAGTTTATTTATTGCAAATTAAGAAATATGCATGTAAGCTTTTTGCTGCAAAGCTGTGATAAGTATGTCATCAGGAAGTCAGTCAGGACATGTGTAAAGTGGTAGATTTGCTGTTTGTGGTGTGGGATTTTGAAGAATCTACTGTGTCATATCAGCGTTTTTCAAGGCTGTGTTTAAGAAACATTTAAATAAAAAAATAATTCTGGACTTTTTGAAGTGATTACATGTTTTTCTAAATTCATCCAGTATTCTAAAACGGTGCTTTTGAATTACTTCATTATTATTTGTATTATATTGTGTGTGACAGGTGTTTTTGACGATTATTTATTTTAGTTTATATTGAATTACTCTGAAGCACAGGATCTAAATACAGTGAAGTAAAAAGGTCAACATGTCTCTCTGAAAGACTTGCATTAAAATAAAGAACATTTAAAAATGTCCACTTTAGCAAATGTCTTAAGAAATTCCCCCATTATTATTATTATTATTATTATTATTATTATTATTATTATTATTATTATTATTATTATTATTATTATGTGGTATTTTTTGGAAGGGGAGTCTCAGCTGTTTCTTACCCTCGCTGCTTCCTGTTTGTCGTGACGTCAGAACAGAATGGAGTCACATGGAAGCCGGGAGCCAACGTCTGGAAAATCTTATGGAATAACAAATTTAGGCTAAAAATATGAATCTTTTTTTAATCTAACTCATAAGCCTCGCCGCCTCCTTGTCTGAACGTGCACCGCTGCGCAGAGGTAGGCTGGCCCTCCGGATCTGGGGCAGAATATAAACTCACAGCCGGTGGGACAGTATGGAGGAATGCTGGATGTTTACGGACTGTATCGCCGACCGTGACGCTACACGGTTACTTTTTTACTGCTATAGCTAACACCCGGTTTCTTGTTGTCTTAAACATCTGGTTAAAAGTAGCTAGCATAAAACAAGTTAGTGTTTGACGTTACAAGCTAGCTAACTCTTCGGTGAACGGTTTCAGCCGTTACTAACCGTTAATAACCGGCCGGTAACTTAGCTACCAACAGTGCGTTCAACTGTGATTTTAGTACTCCGAGGACATGCCTGAAATCTGAAGGTTTTTAAAGTTTTACTCAAGTTTTTGTCGAAAAATGAAGTCTCCCCTGGCTCCCGGCATACGGTTGATCACGTCCTTTTCTCGAGATGGTTGGTAAGTTTGCATTCCTTTTGTTCTCTCCACACTCCACAATCATAGTTAATGGCATCCTAATTACAGCCGTTGGCCATCTGTGTGTTATCTCCTCTTTGCTGTGAATGATTGGCTTAACCTGGTCGATAAACATACATTCTGGGAATTTGTGACGGGAGGGGGGGGGGGGTAGTGAACCCAGTGTTTGCTTTATAATGAAGTGCACCGCCACATCCTGCTGCTGGTTACAGACAACCAGAATTCCAAGAATTTGAATGAAAAGAACCAAAGTGGCGCTTGATTGTAATAACTTCAGTTATCATTTCACATGAAGTGGATGTTTAATTTCTTTAGTTTGATGATTTCACAACCATCAAAACACTGACCAGTTTAGTAGTAAAGCTCATTCCCAGCATGAACATAAGAGGTGTAAAGATACATTTACTCTGGTACAGTACTTATGTACAATTGTGAGGTACTTGTACTTAACTTGAGTATTTCCACTTCATGCTACTTTGTACTTCTACCACACTAAATAAATATAATCAAAAGATATCAGATATATTATTCTGAAATGGACCAATCTGCACAATGACTACTTTTACTTTTGGTTCTTTAAGTAGATTTGTATGATAATACTTTTACTGGAGGAACATTTTGAATTCAGGACTTTTACTGTAACAGAGTATTCCTACACTCTGGTTCTTTTACTTGTACTCAAGTTGGTAGTAAGGTCTGAATACTTCTCCCACCTGTGTAAAATAATAGATGGTTCCTCTTAATTAAAAGCTCTCTCGTATGGTTATGCTATATTTCTTGTATATGTGACGAAAACGATAACACTGAAGAGATAAAGAAGGTCAACATTCTGTAAATGAGTCATTACACTTGGATGTGCCATTGACACACTGCTGTCTGTTGGCTGCAGCGTTACAATCTTAAGCAAACCAACTTTATTGCCATCATATCGCCGTTACAACAGCCCAGCAGTAAATCCAGCAGTAAAGTTCAGTTCAGGCAGTGTTACTACTCCGATGCTTTATGCAATTAAAAGTCCTAATATAAAAGCCCTTCATCAAATTACACTTAATATTAGGATGGTAAAACCAATGCATTATGTTTAAGTTACAATTTAATATATAGCTGGATTTCCAACTCGTGGGTGAGCCCCTCCACAGGGTCTCAAAACTGCCTTGAGGGGTAGTCAGATGATTAAAGTGTTAGGAAAGAAGGGCAAACATAAAGGAAGCATACATCGTTATGTATTTCTTATTTTCTCTAGTCTTTGCCTCTTTACCCCTCATCTGATACCCCCCAGATTGTACACAGTTGATAGATGACATGCTGTGCTTTGTGTCTGGTAGAGAAAGCTTTGTATACACATCTCTTATTTCTAAGTTCCTACAGTCATTTCTTTATATGAAACCTCTTGTTTGATAACAGCAGGAGCTCTGGTCATTTTCAGATGAAATATGTTCTGTTATAACATTTTATTCATACTTAAATTGCAATTATTCATAGCATTACTCTAGACTTTGTATGTGTTATCAGAGAGAAATTTCCTCAACATCTTCTTTCATCTCTCTTCTGCAGGTATCGCGGTTTTATCCTGTTCCTCACCTTCCTCTTCTACACGGCCTACCATCTCTCACGGAAACCTATCAGCATCGTTAAGGTGACTGGGACAACTCAATTGTTTTTCATCTACTGTCTTAGCAGGGACTTGAGACGTGTGGGTCCGGGGTCAATTGCTGCCAGAGATATGCTTTTGAATGACACACATTTGACTCAGATCTTCTCATATCTCATGTTGTATTGTACTGCATCTGGGAGGCTAATAACTGTCAATTAACCTGCTTCCTTTTGTGTTTTTCTGTCTGATTCTCAGAGTGAGCTGCACAAAAATTGTTCCACAGTCATTCCGCCACCAGACCTTAACATAACCAATAATGAGACGTGGTGTGACTGGGCGCCCTTTGGTGAGTCTTTGATTTGATTTCCACTCTAGTTAGCATCAGCATAGCAACTCCACTTATACCACAGTGCTCTCATTATGCTATTAACTCTTCTGAATGTTTACTAACTAAGCAGGTTTTCAGTCTACTTAATGACTTAAAAAACTGAAAATCCTCACTACAAGTCAAAGCTTGTTGGTGTTCGTTCACGTTGAAATGCAAAAACGAAAGAGCAGCTGGAGAAAACTGAAACTGTGTATTGGTGTGTAACTACTCCAAATGAGAACTTCAGAATTATCTTATTTTTAAATGTTTTTCCTGTTGATAAAACATGGAGAGGTATTTTTATTTATTTTCTGTTGTTTTGTAGCTCTATAAACATTACGCTGTATAGTCTATAATGTATGCATTTAGTAGGACTTTTTGCTTTGTGGCAAAGACCTTCTTCAGCGTAAACCTGACCTCTTGTTTGCATGAATGACTGAAATGATATGTGAAGATAGGATAGAAGAAGGCCGTTAATCTCTATTTTAGTTGCACATTTCTGCAAACCAAAGTGATGTGGTGGTGCTGATAAAACATGCAGAACATAAATGATGCTATGGAGGAAGCTAATGGTTCCATCTGTCTCTCCCCTCTAGACCAGGACAACTACCAGACCCTGTTTGGGATCCTGGATAACTGCTTCCTGGTTGCCTATGCCATCGGCATGTTTTTCAGGTTTGTGTGTGTGTTGTGACCTGCAGAACTTCTTCTGTTTTTGTCTCCGAGTGTGGGTGTGTGTGTTCTACCGAGTCCTGTATTCTCTTCACAGCGGGATCTTTGGAGAGCGCCTGCCTCTGCGGTATTACCTGAGTTTTGGAATGCTGATGAGTGGATTGTTCACATGTCTGTTTGGCCTCGGCTTCTACTTGAAAATCCACTCGATTTATTACTATGCAGTCATCCAGGTAAAGACACAATATCACACATGGATCCGTTTTCTTTTACTCCCTGAGCACAGAACCAAACACTACCCCAACAGAATGTCCATAGGCACACAGCAAACCTGCAGACCGCAGTAAAACTTGCTGACTATCCTTTCCATTTGTGTGAATCAATGGCCCTACCACTGAGGACTATCTTTAGGGATTTACAAACAGCTATATTGGCAATAAAAAAACATGTGTTAATTGGTAAATAGACAAATCCTGCAGAGAGTCTATCAGATTTAGCGTGCTTGATCTAATCGTGGTACAGCAGTTGGAAGAAAGAGGATATAACTCAAAGCTGCTGAAGACCCTTATGATAGATGAACTCTGCAAACACTGCCTTTATTATGCCTTTGTGTCTGCCACAGCGTGACATGTTTGGCTGACTCACCACCACTCACAGGCTAGGTTTCACTGGTTTCCCTTAACTTGTTCCTTCCTTACTGAGTCTCTGTGTGGATGCTTACTCAGTGCAAACTAAGGCATAATCAGAAGAAGTGTTGTTTCACTTCAGTCTTTCTTTCTTTCTTACGTCCCCTTTGACCACACCAGCAGTGATCTGTCAGCTGAGCTCCACACCCTCACATGACCTGGAGACAAATTCCTTGAGTAATTTAAACAACCTCTGGGAAAATATAGTTAGAAATTATACTCATAATTTAAACAATTAATCCTGATTGGATGTATAATGAGTATGTACATTTGTATAAAAAAATGCTCCTATTTGACATAAAAGGGATCAAAATACAATACCTGAAGCGAGCGTTTAAAAGATTAAAGCAGCTAAACGAGGCTAGCAAGAAAAACGAGTACAAGCATCTCTTCTTTTGACATAGTGTGGAGATCTCATGGTGGCTTACTCAAGCTTTCCTCAATCATCACATGACTCACAGCCACTCATGTGACTGCAGGAGTGTGTGTGGGCTTATATAGGTTTGGCGTGGGAATGTTAAGGCTCACCGGTCACCGGTCCACTTTCATCCTCATCTTTTACGCTTTTTTATTTAAAGTATGTAGGCCAGTGTTAAGAAGCTCTGGTGCAGTTAGTGAACTCTGTCTGCTTCTCTCTGCAGGTCTTCAACGGGATCATGCAGACCACCGGCTGGCCTGCAGTGGTGGCCTGTGTCGGCAACTGGTTTGGAAAGGGGAAGTGAGTACTGCTCGATGTGCACCGTCCTGCTGACTATGCAGGGATGTACTGTATTTGTAGCTGCCATTCTCACACATGCAGGTGTCACATTTTTGACAGCGCAGTGAGACCTGGGTTTGAGTTATCTCAGACCACAAGCTGCACATCCATATCATAAATATAATCTTCCCCTCAAGTTCACACCACTGTTCAGAAGTTCCAAATCCCCTGCCACGAAAGGTTGGTTGGGTTCAGTCAGAACACAGAGACAAAGTCAACGCTGAGCAACAGTTCAATAAAAAGTAAGAGAGATCAACAGACATGGGTTGAAACAACTATAAGCTAATCATCAAAACATGTGCGTATATAAAACAGGAACAGGTTCTTGTTTCAGTGTCGAGTGAACAATATCCTTCTTCTTTTGAGGCAGAACCTATTTCAACTTGTAATAAAACACTTTCAGTTAAAAAAAAAGAAGTTTCTAAATAAAGAACATCAATGAAAACATCAGTAACAGCTGAAAGAACATTTAAACTCAAGTTAATGTAGAAACTCTTTGTGTTTACTCCCATAGAAGAAGCCAGGCTACTGGGAGGAATCAGATCAAGCCGTATATCATTTAACCTGCAGTGTGAGGAGAACTCATGGCCTCTGTGTTTGTGTTTTGAAGGCGCGGCTTCATCATGGGTGTGTGGAACTCCCACACCTCAGTGGGAAACATCCTGGGCTCCCTCATTGCAGGAGCCTTCGTGTCCTCGGCGTGGGGAATGTCCTTCATCGTCCCGGGACTCATCATCGCCTCCACTGGGATCCTGTGCTTCTTTTTCCTGGTTGAGAGTCAGTTTGTTTTTCATTGGTTAAACCTACACACACACACACACACACACACACACACACACACACACACACACACACACACACACACACACACACACACACACACACACACACACACACACACACACACACACAGCTTCACAGAGGCATTAGACACACCTGCATGATTACAGTTGGAAAGGTTATTCATGTGGTGGAGTTTTTCTGAGCTCCGCCTGTGGTAATGACGGACAAACCTGCCCATTCAGGATTGACCTCATGTTTGTGATGCAGACTGTTTCGGGCTGCTGTAACTTCAAAAGTTAATGTTTAACAGCGCTACAGGACCATCACCACGTTTAAAGTGAGCTAACTTTAGTCTGTTGGCTCAGCAGCAGAGTGCTCTTTATTTATTTGATTCATCAATCTTAACCCTAACCTAATATATTTCATAAATCCTTATAGAAAACAGCAAAGCAGTACATGTTTCTGTTTTCCATAAATAACTTACTTTAAACAGTTACAAGAAGGTCTGTTGCGATTTGTTTTATCAACTGATCAAATCTACTCTCATTTAACCACACTTAGACTCTGTAGATGTTGAAACACTGCATTGAGGCCCGAGCGTGGCCTTTCAGGTCATTTACCGCATACATTTTTCAAATTGCATTTTGGTATTTTCATATCTGTAAAACTGTCTCCTATTTTCATGTGAAACGTTGGTGTCAGTTGACCCCCCCTCCCCGTGTGTCAAAGAGTTAACACTATGAAAGGCAGAAGGATGTGTGCTATCCTCCCCCGTGTGTGTGTGTGTGTGTGTGTGTGTGTGTGTGTGTGTGTGTGTGTGTGTGTGTGTGTGTGTGTGTGTGTGTGTGTGTGTGTGTGTGTGTGTGTGTGTGTGTGTGTGTGTGTGTGTGTGTGTGTGTGTGTGTGTGTGTGTGTGTGTGTGTGTGTGAGAGAGTGTGTGTGTGAGTGAACACATGTACTGTGTTCCTCTGTGGTCAGTTATCTTGCTCTGCAGTGTTGGGGCTAGATATCTATCCTCTTCAGCTGAATATGCTGTGGCTCAGCTCAAAGACTGGGAGCAGGAGGATGAGTCATTGCATGTATCCAGTTTTTAATACACCTCGTCTAACCTGAATGCTGCTTCTAATTGAATAGTTTCCCCTCTCTGTTATTCAGAACCTGAAGATGTGAACTGCACCACTCCTCAGCACCACGTGAGTTACAACACAAACACTGCTGATCCATATTGTTCTGATAATGCTTGAGCTCATGCATGTGTGTTTGTGGTGTCAGAGCGAAGAGGAGAGAAGCGAGACGGAGCCTCTCCTGCAGAACTCGTCACATATCGAGAGAACCGCCAACGGTGCCATCACCGTCGAGCCTTCAGAGGTCGCAGCGGAGCCCACCGAGGCCATCAGCTTCTGTGGAGCTCTCAGTATACCAGTGAGTGGAGACGGCTGGTGTCAAACATTAGCTGGGAAACTGAACTCTGAATTACTGACACAGAAAAAGCTGTGTGTAAAATCACCTAGTGGCGATGTCAGGAATCACACAGAGGCACTTTGGACAGTTTTTTGTAAGCAGAAAAACTTAAAAGATGGAATAATGAAATAAAAACAGTCATTTTCATCACTGATTGAAACAAAACTCAAGTTTGTTAAGTTCTTTAAGTTTAGTTTATTAAAAAAAACAATAGACTCAGCAGTTCTCCCTTCCTTGTTAGTGAAACTCACAGCTATAATAATGAAAGTGTCAGAATTGATTCTAAATAATGGTATGTGCTTGCTATAGAACAAAGAACTAATAACAGCTTAAATAAATACAGAGTTTACAATAATTGTTTTGCATCACGCAGCACATTTACTGAAGGGGGCGATAAAACAATAACATATGTCTTTATCCCGAGAGGAATTGCTGTGCAGCAGTCGAGGAACAAAGTGGGAAAAGTGCAAATACACTGCCCGGCCAAAGAAGAGGTCACACACTCTAATATTCGTTGGACCGCCTTTAGCTTTGATCACGGCACGCATTTGCTGTGGCATCGTTTCCACGAGCTTCTGCAACGTCACAACATTTATTTCTGTCTTGCATTCATTTTTCACCAAGATCTTGAATTGATGACGGGAGATTCAGACCACTGCGCAAAGTCTTCTCCAGCACATCCCAAAGATTCTCAATCGGGTTCAGGTCTGGACTCTATGGGGGCCAACCCATGTGTGAAATGATGTCTCATGCTCCCTGAACCACTCTTTCACAATCTGAGCCCGATGGATCCTGGCATTGTCATCTTGGAACATGCCCGTGCCATCAGGGAAGAAAAAAATCCATGGATGGAATAACCTGGTCCTTCAGTATATTCAGGGAGTCAGCTGACCTCATTCTTTGGGCACATTGCTGAACCTAGACCAGACCAACTGCAGCAGATCATAGCACTGCCCCCACAGGCTTGTGACCTTTTCTTTGGCCGGGCAGTGTATGATACACTTTAACATATGTAGAGAGGCAGAGAGATTATAAAGACATTTCGGGATAATAAACGTTGCCGTTGTTCTCCCTCAGGGAGTGGTGGAGTTCTCTCTCTGCCTGCTGTTCGCTAAGCTGGTCAGCTACACCTTCCTGTACTGGCTTCCTCTCTACATCTCAAATGTTGGTCAGTATTCACACACAGTCTTCGTTTTGTTCTACTTTAAGAGACTATTATTCATCTCATATAGTTTTACCTACATCACTTAAATCATTTTTAATGTGGGATCTTTTTTTTATTTCCAGCACATTTTGACGCAAAAGAGGCCGGCGACATGTCAACGCTGTTTGATGTTGGAGGAATCTTTGGTAAGCTTTGAGTCTCGTCTGGTTGATTATATGACTTTATCCAACAGAAATTCATTTTCAGATGTGTGCAAGAGGGAAGAAATAGAAGTTGAAAAAAAGGTGAAATACAAAATATAACAGGTGTCGGTTAGTGCTGAAAACACAAGGCAAAGCTGAACCACAACTGATGTTAAATGTAAATACTTCTATAGTTGAAGAATATAAATATTGGTCTTTAAAATCTGTCTATCTATTATCAATCCCCCTTATTGCACAAAGTTTTACGAATACAAATAATCATGTGTTCCATTTACATGCTCTGTAATCACTCTCCCAAAAGGCTTTGAGGTTCTGTCAAATTCTGGTTTGGGTACCTTAAAAGTGCTTGAGTTTTACATTTACATCTGTATAAACCCTGCAGAGAGATTTAAGAAGATGTAAATTAATTGTTTGTGTCCACAATCTTCAGCTTAGACCTTGTCATTTGCAAAGAGGACATCCTGTCTGCTAAACAAGATCTCTAAAAACATGAATAGATCAAAGCAGAATACCAGCTCTGATCATATTGCTTCTTGTAATCATTACAAGAGGAAACCTAAGGTCTGTGTC
Source organism: Eleginops maclovinus (assembly GCF_036324505.1). Lineage (NCBI taxonomy): Eukaryota > Metazoa > Chordata > Actinopteri > Perciformes > Eleginopidae > Eleginops > Eleginops maclovinus. Next base: position 4,087,700 of record NC_086359.1, read on the forward strand.
CCTAAAGTTTAAAATGTTGTCCTTCGTAATATCATATCTGACTGAGAGCACAGGAAAGTGAAACTGTTAATAGATACACATGATCTGACCTGTGTGTGTGTTTCTGCAGGAGGCATCATGGCCGGCCTTGTGTCAGACTACACGGGTGGGAGGGCGACGACCTGCGCCTTCATGTTGATCGCTGCAGCCCCAATGGTGAGACCATTAGAGCCCAATTTCAGCAGTGTGCTTTAATAAGGATGGACGGCAGCTTTGTTTTTATCTCTGTCAGAATAACTATGCTTTAAGGAAAGAAGGGAACATCAGTAGCAGCAAATTCCAAACGTTTTAATGATTGAAGTAGCTGAAATAATGTTGCATGCTGATGTTTCTGTTCTTCATGTTTCAGCTTTTCCTCTATAATTACATCGGACAAAGGAGCATTGGTACTACAGTCGGTGAGATCACTTTAAATAATTATTGTTTTATTTCTCAGAAGGATTAAAACAGAATCCATTAAAGACAAAAAATGTTTTAATGAGATTTGACCAAAAACACTGAAAACTGAAAGCTGGGTTGTTACGGGGAAAAGCACAAAATGAGTTGACTTTGAAATTGGATTTACTTCTCTACAAAACATCGATTTTTATTGAAAGGAAGTGGTTTTAGAAACAGTGTGTTTTTTTCTCCATGTGTAGGTATGCTGCTGCTGTGTGGAGGCCTGGTGAACGGACCGTACGCCCTCATCACCACGGCTGTCTCTGCTGACCTGGTAAGACCTGATGCATCGTCACAATCGGTTTTATTACCAAGTAGGTTTACGAGGAGTGCGAGGAGCTTGCTTTGGTATATGTGATGCACACAAAGAGACAGGAAGAAGGATACGTAGCGACACAAAATGAAACAAAGATGGGACTTTTATGACTGCTATTTTAGAAAATCTATTTTAAGAATATCATAACAAATTAAGTCTGTGTGTTTCAGCCTGATCAGAGAAGTATTTCCTATTGTGTGGGTTTTAATACATTGTGATTGTAATGCTTTTCTATTTTGTGTCTTTGTGTGAAAAGGGAACCCATGAGAGTCTGAGAGGAAACTCCAGAGCATTGTCAACAGTAACAGCAATTATTGACGGGACCGGTTCAGTAGGTACGTGCCGAGGCTTCGGATCCGCTCGAGCCTGTAGTTTATTATTCCTTCTGACAAACAGACTGAACCAAAAACAAAACCTCTTATATTATTGTATATTAAGATATTATATTTGATTTCAGGTGTTACATTTTCCTCTCTTCCTTTTGTATTTACAATTGATGAGCCCCTTTTAGCACTTTATAATGCTAATGCTTCTAGAAAGTATGAAACTTCTTATCGTCAAAAGAGTCAGGCCTGTATTGATGTGTGTGTGTGTGTGTGTGTGTGTGTGTGTGTGTGTGTGTGTGTGTGTGTGTGTGTGTGTGTGTGTGTGTGTGTGTGTGTGTGTGTGTGTGTGTGTGTGTGTGTGTGTGTGTGTGTGTGTGTGTGTGTGTGTGTGTGTGTGTGTGTTCTCTCCAGGTGCTGCGGTGGGTCCTCTGTTAGCAGGTCTGATCTCTCCCACCGGCTGGAACAACGTCTTCTACATGCTCATCTCTGCAGACATCCTCGCCTGTCTGGTCAGAAACTCTCCTTTGTTACTCTTTAAGATCTTTTTGTCATGGCTGCTTATAAGAGTCCAGTAACAACACCCGGACTGACCCATTGTTTGTTGTCTTTAGTTTTTGTCCAGGCTTGTTTACAAAGAAGCACAGGGTTGGTGTCGACGAAGCCCATGAGCCAGAGGGTAAGATTTATTAGAATTTCACTTAAACATTTTGAAACAAACAGCGCAAAATAATCAGGAGACATTAAAGTTAGCTTAGCATAGAAAAACTGCCTACCACCATGGTACCTAAACCTACTAACTAACATATTATATCTTGTTGGTTTGAGAATAATATTAAATGGAAAAGCAGAAATGTGAGCGCTGTAATTAGTTTTGTTGTTTACGTCAGTATTTCTCTCATCAATTGTTTTTTGATGTGTTCATTTGAGCTCTTTCGATATGTTACTATGTAGATTTGTATAACTGTGGGGAAAAAAGCCAGGCTATTATCTCCTGTTTCCAGTCTTTATGCTAAGCTAATAAACGTGTTCTCATCCTCTTCTCAGGTTTATTTCCTAAAATGTCATACTTCAGGTTCAAGGCAATCTGAATCATGATCACACTGCGGACCGAACAAAGAACTCAGGAAAAAATGCAGAAACTGACCTCTGGGTACATTGGAACAAACCTTTTCCGTTTGTGCAGAATGGAAACCAGCGGAAGATTCACGGCACTAAACGAACAATTGACGCCTTCTTCTTATTTTGAAGCAGAGAACAAAATGTCTTTATTTAGACAAAGCTTTTTTATGACTAATCTACTCATTCTTCCTTGTTTGTTTTATTAATCTTTTATCATTAAACTGTGCATTTTTTATATTTCTGTCTCTTTAGTTTTTACATCACTCACCATTTCACATTATACAGTATTTTGTCATTAAATGGAGTACCTTCAGTCCTGAGTGTGTATGTGAAGGAACATTTCTGTAACTTAAACCAAATCCAGAGTGACAAAGAAAACAACAATCACATTAAACTATAGGACATGTTATTTATTCACTGTCTGAAAAAGAGCTTTGGATTGTCTGCGAGGTTTACATCCAAAGTTTAACTTCACTAAACTCTGATTTGTGAAGACGCACTTCAGGAGGTGCGTTCAGGGTAGCAACAATTACACTGACAAATTGAGAAGAAAAGCCAATCCCTGATTCTTTCCTCGTTTTAATTACAGAGAGCAAAAGTGAATATGGATCTGAGGTGGTCAAAAATGTAAAAAAGGCTCAGAGGATCACACAGCGCGGTTCAAACCTTCAGCACAGAAAACTTCACTTGAGTTGAAAATGTAGCTGTTACAAAATAGAGCCATAGACATTACGAGACGGACTACCACAGTGTTGGTCTTGGTTTCCTTATGGGATTTAATATCTAAAAAACTAAAGCTAACTCGGTGAAAAGCAAGGAGAAAAATACAAATGTTTTATTTATCACATCTCTTACAATTCTGGTTTATTGGTTTTGTTTTTGAGAAGTTTTCCCAAAGATAATTACTGAGCTCTGGGGAAAACATTGCTAAACAGTAGACCGGCAGGGAACATGAAATGAGCAGAAGATCAGGTTGTTGTAAACAAACAGTGCAAAGAATCATTAATGACTAACAGAGCTGCTTTAAGTTTATAGATCTTGTAGAATTTAATATATAATTGACCCACAAGCAAAACAATTCCCAGACAGGGAGGCAAGGGCAGAAAATAAAACCTCATTTTCATTCCAGGTTGTAGAATGTGTTTTTAAATTTGGGCAGGCTAAATTTAAATATAGGCCAAATCAATTCAAGAAATAGAAAACATTTTAAGAGTTATTATGGATGAGGAAGGGCAAGCTTAATCTGATGAGTGAATATTCCGTGATAAAAGCATAAGGTCTTGGTGAGCTGTATATAGGATAAATAGTGAGTTCATTATTTGAAATATAAATAAGATTAAGGATAGTTTTTTTACTCTGGGACGTTGAAACCATTTTAACGTTGTGCATTTTAATTATTTTATGAAAGTGTGTATTCTAAAAGTTTGCTAGATGTTAAAAGTTGATTACATGTTATTTGGTACATATTTGAAATAAATAAATCACAGATTACAGATGAGTTTAGTTCAATTGTGAACTACTACCACCGGTTTCTAGTGCAATCATGGATTATTAACATAGAAAAAAGTGATAACCCGCATAAACCGATCTGATCGGTTTCTTAAACTGACTGTCTCTGCTATCATGACTGATAGAAAGTTGCAATAAAACACCTTTAAATAACCAATCATTGAATTTAAAGCTGCTCTGTACATTGAAATAAGGTTAAATATAAGGCGTTTTGCTCCAGTCACAAACTGCTTTAATTTTGACTGCATATTTATTAAGACAGACTCGCAGTAAATAGGATTGAATCAAACTCACTAATACAATATTCACTAAAATAAAAAGACAAACAGCAACAACTGTAGACAGCATAAAGATGGCAGGGAAAAAAGCAACAGTATAGCACACAATCATCAAACCAAGTATTTGAGTCTATTCGAGCCGTATAGGTTTGCAGATGAGAATCCTCACTAGAGTTTCAGAGATCTTGTCAGGTCTTGCTGTGTATTCGTCCTCTTTGCAGCCGGTCTACACAGAGTCAATGAACACAAATCAAACAGCTTGAGGCTGTCGTAACAGCAGTTAGTGTGGTGTGTTTGCAGTCCTCTGCTGTTCTTTTTTATGGGGTTTGCCTTAAGCTGTGTAACCCTGTTCATAACAAGTGTATACTCCTTCACACATCTTCATTGTACATCCTTCTCAGAACGTCATGTTGTACAGTTCATGTTTCTCAGTGATGATACGCTGCATGGTTCCACGTCCGGTACCAAGACCTGCGAGTACAAAGGGAGGATCACACGATTGTACACTTAAACAAATAAAAAGACAGAAAAGCAGCAGTGAAATGTCCCTTCATCTTCAAATTGAGATACTTGAACTTCACTTTAGTATATCAAGTTTATGCGACTTTATTTTTTCTAATCCACTACATGTTATCCCCTTGCTGTCCATTGAAAACTATGCATCACCGGATTTGTTGATTTTGAATGTTTCTGATAAATTAAGGATGAAGTGCAGGACTTTAACTTGTAGTGGAGAATTCAGTAGCCCACATTTGACTAATAAAGCATCTAAAATTCATACAGCAATTAATTCAAGGAAACAGTCAAATCATTTCTGGTTTCTTGCTGCTATGAATCTACACACTGCTGTGCTGGTTCACCCTTTGTTTTTTATGTAGATTAAGTACATTTTGTTAGCTTTGGCTAGCTGCTCCTACCTGTTGCAGTCTTTATGCTAAGCTAAGCTAACCTTCTTTTGGCGGTAGCTTCATAAGCTAGCGTTAGCAGCTTAGCACAAACAAAGGTATCTGCTAGCCTTATTTGGCCCAATGCTTACACAAACTGCCAAGCAGCACATGTAAAGTGTGTGTTTTTCATCATTTAAAGTGTTTTAAAGAAGAAAGATGAGCAGGTTGTTTTTTAGTTCAGGTTCTCACCCTGGTGTGCTGTAGGAAGGGTTGACCTGAGAGGCCAGAGAGACGGAGGCTGAGGACAGACCGTTGGGAGAAGCTTCACGGCTGGCACTGTTTGGAGAGGAATTTGATGAAACTGGAAGGAAAAGGTAAACACATTATCATAAAATGTAAGCACACACATCCAGAAGCCCACAAATATGTGCATTTTTGCTAACTGCAAATGAGCCCTTGATAGTAAAAAAAAGAGATAACACATTTTATTTCAAAGGTCAACAATTAACTTTCACACCAATGTTTATAATGTTCAACTTGTACTTGTGTAAGAACATAAACCCCCAGTGTCAACTAAAATATAGAGAAATATAATACAATAGCAAGACACTTTTATTTATAAAGCACCGTTCGACACAAGTTAATTCAAGACATAGGAGTCTCTTTATCAATATTTGAGTGTAGATCACTTGTGTACTTGCCTCCGCCTGAAGCCAGAGGGCTGTATGGTCTGGATCCTGAGGCCTGAAACAGTTCAAATGAAGATAAAGCCAACTGTCCAACTTTATTCAACAGAATATATAAATCTATAATACCATAATCATTTAAAAGGAGCCATTCTGCATAATGAAGTCTTTTACTTTTGATTTATGAAGTACACTTAGTTAATAATCCTCTTAAATTATATGAATCATTATACTATACAACTAATCTACCCAGCAGTATATAACAATGCAGCAATTGGATCCATGGTGACAAACTACAACATTAAAACACACTTACATGTATGTGTTATTGATACAAACAGAATACTATAATAGTCTAAAATAATATTACACTTTCAAAAGAACTGTTATGAGTTCAGTGTGTGCTCCACATATTATTTCCCATTTTTATATAAAATAGATGGATGTTTCGGATGGCTGACCATTCTGGAGTTGTAGCTGTGGGTCTTGACAGATAAACTGGTCACAGGGCAATAGATCCTCTTCTCTTTCTGACGCCGATTACAAAACCAAACTCGAACCACCTCCTTCTCCATGGACAGCTGCTCCGAGATCAGAGTTATCTCCTCTGAGTTTGGCTTAGGGTTCTGAAAATGTTAAAAAAAAGTTACTTACTCCCTCTTTTATATAACTAAGAAAGCACTCACTATTGGGACATTTGATTCAGTCGTGAACTTACGTCAAGGAAACGTTTCTCCAAAGTCTGCTTGATGTTTGTTTCAATGCTTGTCCTTTTTTTCCGTTTGCGTCCGTAGCCCTCGATCAGGGGCGGCAGAGAAGTGCTACTCATCGAGTCAGAAGGGGAGTTTTCTGATGTAAAGATAAATAAATATATAACATAGACATTCACCGTCACTGTTTTATTTATGATGCAGAACTAGTGTTAAAGTATTAACAGCATTTCTTAATAAGCTTTTTACTCTGAATATATTCCAAGTTGTTGTACAGCTTTACTTTTTTCTAAAATAGACAATTTTATTGAATTTTACGTTTGATACCTTTTTTATTTCTAGCCCCTTCTCAAATCAAGCCAGAATAATCACTGGTACCAGGATAAAAAATGGTGGTCACTGTGTTGTACCTGCATCACTCAGCCATTTCTCCAGCAGAGGTTTGAGCTTGCACATGTTTTTGAAGCTGAGGTTGAGAGCCTCAAAGCGAGAGATTGTGGTCTGACTGAAATCATTCCCGTACAGTTTTCCCATTGCAAGGCCTACGTCCCCCTGTGAAAACACACACAAATGAACTACATTCATCAAGACTTTTTCTCAGTTAAGGTCTTTGTTCACCATGAAGCTATGCAAGAACAATAACATTCAAGTATTTTTTCAAAAGGTAACACATAGTTTTTCCACTTGCAGTAATTACCTGTGTGAAGCCCAGTTTGATGCGTCTTTGTTTGAATGCTTTAGCAAACAGCTCCAGCTCTTCCAGGTCAGAGGGTTCCTCCTGTGGGGGCACTGACATGTGTTTGGGCATCTGCAGGTGGGACATGTCCATGTGGTTCTCCATGGATGACCCAGCCAGACCAGAGCGGCTCATGGCCTGTATCAAAGGGTACATCACAGAAAATGTGATATAAATTAGGGTTTAATGTCTTGTGGCAAAAACTTTGTATCTGAAATACTTAACATTTACTTGGTCAGATGTTTAGATTGTTCTGCTGCTATTATTCTTACTGTTTATACCAAAATACCAAAAACTATAACCCTGAACTAACACACTCTGGCCACTAGATAGCAGCAGAAACTAGCTGAAATTACAACTGAAATTAATAAACCGCTAATTGATGTAAAAGTAAGCCTGAAGTTATTATTTTTCACATCCAGCAGTAACAGAGCTATAGAGATATTTAGTGAGGCAGAGTTTGTGTCCATTTGAATGAAGCTCTGAAAAAAAACAGTTAAATTGTGTTATACGTGTGCTTAGTGTGTGCTGAGTGTGTGCTGAGTGTGTGCCGTCAGGAAGTAGTCAGGATGTACCTGTGGAGTCAGAGCCAGTCCAGATTGATGCTGGAGGAGATTTGTTTGATTCAGCAGGTTCTGCTGCAGAAGTGCTGCAAAGAAAAACGAGGTTTGATCAATTCATGGATCTGTAAGTGCAAGGCTTGGAAGCTGTTGATGTTTGTCAAGAAATAGATCCAATCTCTTCCACCAAAAGCACCATTTTATTTTTTTACTTTGGACATAGGCAGACGTGTTGGGCGAATGGATATACTGTTGTCCGTCAATAGGAAATCCCCCTAAAATCACAAATCCTATTACTTAACTAGCTGTAAGGCATCTGTTTAAAACATTTTGCTAGGCTAACAATGTCCTGACTTCAGCTCTGTATTTAAAATCCACAGACATATGATATCAGTTTTATGCAAACTATTGGAAAGAAAGAAAATCACTTTTTTGATATGTTGCACTAATCCCAGAACACAACTTATCTGCTAACATGTTACTGTGTTCTTTTTATACCTTGGTTATTATACAGGTTTTGTTACCTTTGGACAGAATCAGGCTACAAGATTTACACAATTTCCAGTGTTAATGTAAGCTTAAATGACCGGCTGCTGTCAGTAGATTTATATTTATCATGCAAACATGAGAGTTGATCTTTTTCAAAAGAGTCTCTGCAAGAAGTCTGATTAAGAATATTTCCATGAATGTTAGTCCTTTAAATAAGGGTACATCTCAAATTATTTTTTAGACTATAATTGAGCCTTAAATTCCTGAAACAACCTAAAAACTGCACCTTGGTGGCTGGTGGGGCTCTGGGAGAGCAGGAAGGGGGAGGGAGACGTCAGGTGAGATGGAGGCATCAGAACCAGCTGCTGCATAGTGTGGAGAGATGTGAGCTCCTGGAGGAGAGAGGAAACAACATCAGGCCTGACTCACCGATGAATGCAGACTAATGCTACATCCACAGTTTTGATTTCAATATGCATATGTTCAGTGTTGAGTCTGCAGTGAATGTCCTGCATAAAGGAACATACAGCACTTAAACGGCACGGTTTGATTAATTTCTATAAACAGGATGTAATTTGTGACCTCCATTTAATCAAACCTACATTATGTATATTTGTGTGCATGTAGAAGCCAGACGACCGTCCCATAAAGTGTGTATTATATTTTAATGAGATGCTATAATCTCTTTATAGTCTCTTTAATAGTCATTTACTACCATAGTCTCTTACAAAGCAAGTCCTCATGGTTTGTTAATTCATCCCCAAGCTAATGTGAAGCTTAATTAAAAAGTCTCAATCAAGTGCATTATGGAGGTGGAAGCTTGGCCTGGTGCACTGCCAAGAAGTTATGAAATCCTTTAAAGGTATATTATGATGAACTTTCCTAAAAATCTGTTCATTGACTTGTAAATAGGAACCCTCTGAGTGTGTGCTGGTGTATATGCAGAGACCCTGCAGCCCATCAGAGCTGTGTTTGTCTACAACAGTAAAGGAAGTGATGCAAAAATAAGAACAATCTAAAAATGTCACCAATATTATGACTTAATGATTGCTTTTTAATGATATTGCTGTAAAAGAACAACAGACCCCAGACAGCTGACTTCCAGAGCTCTGCGTCAGGTGGCATGTCTTCAGAGCGGCGGCTGAGTGAGGCGAGTCGAGGTTCCCCTCTGTTTTTATCTAAAACATCGAAGGCACAACCAAAACTGTATGAACTTTTATAAATATTGAAGTCTGGGAAACATTGTCTGTAAATAATCTCTGAACAGTATTAACTCTGGTTTCTTAAATCATAAGAAGGATGGGAAACGTTGTCTGTGAATAATCTCAGGGCCAAATGACTCCCTTTTGACACACACACACACACACACACACACACACACACACACACACACACACACACACACACACACACACACACACACACACACACACACACGCATCACTCATTTCAGGACCAGTTTGGTCACTAAACATGACACAAAGAGTGATAGACACTCTCCCTACCCTTGGGCAAACCAGTATGCAAATACACCTCTGCTCTTCCCCCCACTCTTGCACCACCCACCCCCACCTCACCCCTGAAAGCCATGCCACTTCCTTAAAGCATGCGCAGAAATAGTTATACAATGCCCCGCCAAAAACTGTGTTTAGATAAGTATCCAAATAGCTGCAAACTATTTGAGATGTGTCTAAAGAACAGGTGGTTTATCCCCAGGATGTTAGCAGTCGGTTGAGCATAGTGTCCCCGGGTACCATGGCTCTCAGCTATTTATACTCCTTACTACGGGTACAAAAAGTAATGTATTAACCTTTTACATGTCTTTTGAGTTTCAACAAAGCTAATAAGGATTGTCTGTGTATCCAAAGACTGATAAAAGGTATTCCTCGGTGCCAGACAGCTTTGTTTGTTCCTAAAACATTACAAAAACTCTAGAGGAAATGGTCTCTATTATCACTCCGATTTTTACCAATATCTTTTCATCAGTCCGCCAAGGTTACATAGGTAAACACTTTCACCCATCTTTGTGTCTTTGACTATTGGAAATGTACATCTGTAACATTGATAAGCTAACAAACATACTTATTTGAGGCCAAACCACAAAACCTCACTAAATGACATGTTGGTTTGATTACTTTGTTTGAACTGTCAAATTAGCTTAGCTTACATTTTACTGGTAGTTTGATTATTTAAGGAGAACATTGAAGTGACTTTAATGAAAGTGTGTAACATGGAAACATTTCCACCCTCTATGCTCCATATAAACATCTCTGTGTCTGAACAGGAGAAGGGTTTCGCATGATTTAGAAAACCAAATCCTCCAGATGACAGAGATCAC